>NW_023994365.1:280000-368725 GCF_015586225.1 Lucilia sericata | reverse complement strand
TAGATCGATGCTTTTTTCCTCCTCTTGAGTTGTTTGTTTTTTTTTTTCGTTTTTTTTAAATGAGGGATGTCATCCTAATAAGACTTGGATTTGGTGTGTTATTTTTGCATCTCTAAAGGATCAGTTTTGTTATTTTAGGTGTATGTGTGTTTTTTATGGATTTTCTATAGAAAAATAACAACATTTACTTACTTTTGTTGAATTCAGAATTGTAATCTTTGAGAATATACTAAAATGCACTGAGAGAAATAACAATGAAAGTTTATCAAGTGAATTCTCGGTCTTTCTTTGAAATGATTTGACATGGGTTCGAACCAGAGAATCACATAATCTGGTACGACGGGAGTCGGTAGCCCATAGGCCAGAGTTTCGGACTGTGTTTTGTCCCAAAATTGCGTGAAGATAATTTTGCTTACTGTGGGACTAAGCGTTGGAAATGAGTTGGTATCAAGTGTATGTGATAACGAATGGATGTAAAGGTATGCGGACCTTACCCACCCGTATACCTAGAGTGAGTGTGTCGGATGTTTTTCTCAACGAGAGTCTCGGATGAATGAGAAGAGTGCTTCATTGAATGGTAATGGATGTAAGGTATCTTATACAAGGTATATTGTTAAATTGTCCGGGTATGTTTCAGGGTTTACTCTTTTCATACCAGATTTACCACCGTATGTTCACTGTGAGTGGATCTATACACTGGAAATCTATAAAAGACTTTGTTGTTGTTGTAATAGCTAAAACTATACAATAATCTAGTTGGGGGTTTCTACATCAATGTCAAGGCCTAAAAATTGGGCTACTTCAACTGGATGCGTCCATAAATCCATTGGACAGAGAGAAGTAGGGTTGGCTGAGCAGTTGAATATGTGGTGGGTGTCATGAGGACCCTGACCACATGTAGGACATTCGTTGGGGACGGCACGGTCTATACGTGACCAGTAGGCATTGAGCCTGTTGCTCCATCCCGATCTTAGTTGTGCCAGAACTACTATTGTTTTCCGCGGCAGGTTTTCTTCCGTGTTTGCTATGGGCGGTGGGCGACCTCCAAGTACGACATTCATGCGGTATCCTGCGACCGCGGAATTTATGGCGTCTCTATGAATATCGTTCAAAGCTGCCAAATACGAGGACTGATCCAGTGGATCCCGCACATATCTGCATATGTTTTCCTCGTATATACGAAGATCCTTCCTGACATGCCTCGGGGGAGTATCCAATTGTATGATGTTAAAATTGGGATGACTTCTCCGATGACATCCCAGGAGGAACTGTTTAGTCAACATGACATTGTGTTCCTTGACTGGAAGGACCTTCGTTTCCTCGTTCAGGTGATGTTCCGAGGTAATTTGTAGGCAGCCCGTTACAGTCCTTAGGGCGGCATTTCGGCAGCTTTGATTGTTTCTCCACTGGGTATCACTTAGCGAAGGTGACCACACTGGAGCAGCATAGTTAACCACTGACCGACCAATCGTTTTATATGTAGCCAACAAGGTTTCTTTATCCATACCCCAAGTGCGACGACTTCGCTGGTGATAATTGCAGGTTACGCGCAGTGAAGAACTGATGTATTTCGTGGAGATAACCATTCACCAGAACGCATAATTCATCAATGTTGTGGCCCGTCGCCATGATTGTACAGTCGTCCGCATATGAAATCACTTCCACGCCTTGTGGAGGTGCGGGGAGCTTAGAGAGGTAGAAGTTAAACAAAAGTGGCGATAGTACTCCACCTTGAGGTACGACTTGTTTAACTCTACGGGGTTTAGAGCGTCTGTCTCCAAACTCCACGAATGACTGACGGCCACTCAGATAGTTTACGATCCATCTCTTCGTGTTGTTGTTCGTGACTGACAGTGTCGAAGGCCTTCGACAGGTCAAGAGCCACTAGGACCGTCCTTTCACAGGGCCTCTGCTGATTTAAGCCTTGTGAGATCTGAGTGGCAATGGCGGTTAATGCTGTAGTGGTGCTGTGCATTTTGCGGAAGCCATGCTGGTGACGAGCTGTATGATTGTCCCTCTGTCGCCTCTTTCCCAGATTTTAAAATGGGAATGACTCTACCCTTTTTCCAGGCTTCGGGTATTACGAGGCTGCTCACTGACTTGTTGAAGACCATAGTCAGGTACTCAACTCCCCGCTCGCCAAGGTGTTTTAACATCAGCATGGATATTCCGTCGGGCCAATCGCCTTAGATGGTTTAGCGTTGTTGATGACGTCTGCAACTTCAGCTGTGGTGAAGGGTTGTAGTATGTCCGGGACTGGAAGGTTGTGAAGTTTGCGAACAACACTTCGTTTCGCCTTGTCTCTCTCAGGGTGCTCAATGAATTGCCGGCAAAATGCGCGCGAGCACCCTTCAGGGTCGGAAATGGGGATATCTGCAAACTTAATAGCGACCCTGTCATCCTTCTTCATCGGGTTAGAGAGAGATCGAACTGTAGACCTCAACTTACTAACACCCGAACTCAGGTTGCAGTTCTTCAAGTGATCTAGCCATCTTTTCCGCTTGTCCTCATTTACCAACCTGCTGATTTCAATATTCAGCTGGTTGAGTCTTGGATCACCTGGGTTGGTATTTCGGATGTCATCTCTTTCATCTGCAAGCCTGGCTGCTTCTGCTGGGAAGTGCGGCCGCACTACGGATATACGACCAGCAGGTATAAAGCGAGCAGCTGCTGAGATGACAGTTTCACGGAACTTCCTCTCTGAATGGTGTACTTTGGAGGGAAAATTTAGATCACTGAAGATGCGTTCGGACTTTCAAAAATTTTAACTTTTTTTCAGTGTATTCCTTTTAATTTATTTCCTCAATAACTTTTCTTTACAAAAGAACTTTAAATCCCTGATTCTCTAATGAAATAAAATCTATAATTTACCTAACAAACCCTTAGGTCATTAAAACACCGTATATAATTTTTTAAAATTCCATAAATTTCTCTACAGATTTCATTGTTAACACCACAGAAACAAACTGCTAAAGTTTTCCCTTAAAATGCCAACAATTTTTGAAAGCATCAATGTCGTTTTCTTTTGTTTTGTTTTAATAATTGGGAAAAATGCCAACCTCTTTAGAATAATGTACCTAAGTACTATTAGTATGGGTTAAATAAACTAGTTTTTCTAAACCAGTCCATACTATAACAGCAACGTTTGCACGTGTGCTTATTTTCAATGATTTCATGATTTCGTTAAGGAATTTTAAACCAGAAATTACACACTTTGTAATAGAACTTGACCATACAGTTGCAGTCGTAAGAGATGCCATCATCCACACAGCATTTAAAGTCTTACAGGGCTTGATATGGAATTTAAAAGGGTGTGTTTCCTTTACATTCTAAACATTCATTCAATCATCTTTCCTTCATTTCCTTCATTTCATTTAAGGTTTTTGTCTTGCAACTCTGCAGGATCTTACTTTTTATAAATTACCACTAATTTATAAACAATTTTTCATTTTAATAATGTCAATTATTCTTTAAAATTGTTGCCTTTACAATAAAATATAAACTTCCTTTTTGACATTTCATCATAAAAAAGGACGTCTTATAATGTTGTGTAATATTTTGGGTTGTGTAACATATAATTAATCTCTAGCAATTAGCCTGTGTTTTGATTTTTGTTCATTGGGTTTTTTTTGAAATTTTCTTTACATATTTCTATTATAAAATTTTTCCAATTACAAAAGTTTCAGTTCAAAGTTTTAAGTAGTTTTGGTGTTTTAGATTTAACAAGGTTGTGATCTATGATTTTTTGCTTGTATTGTTTAATCTAAAAACAAAGAGGAGTTATTAACAAAGAAATTGGGATTGTGGGTATATAAAGATATTGTAGGGATATGGCAAATGCTATTAATGTTAAGCTCATGGCGTGCTAAGGAGTTTTTTAACTATTTCTTTTAAAAGTTTTTATAATTAAAGGGTCAAGTTTTGTGTTAAATATTGAGGTCTTCTTATACTGAATATATATTTCTCATGTTGATCCATATTTTTTGAGTATTAAAGCCTAATTTAAGGGGATGTAAGAACAGAATTTTAATAATATGCTACATATCCTGCAGGATATTTGATCTAGATGTTCAAACAAACTGCTTACATATACTTAATATGCTCGTTCATTTCTAGTTCAGTTCTAGTTCAGTTCTAGTTCAGTTCTAGTTCTGTTCTAGTTCTGTTCTAGTTCTGTTCTAGTTCTGTTCTAGTTCTGTTCTAGTTCTGTTCTAGTTCTGTTCTAGTTCTGTTCTAGTTCTGTTCTAGTTCTGTTCTGTTCTGTTCTAGTTCTGTTCTAGTTCTGTTCTAGTTCTGTTCTAGTTCTGTTCTAGTTCTGTTCTAGTTCTGTTCTAGTTCTGTTCTAGTTCTGTTCTAGTTCTGTTCTAGTTCTGTTCTAGTTCTGTTCTAGTTCTGTTCTAGTTCTGTTCTAGTTCTGTTCTAGTTCTGTTCTAGTTCTGTTCTAGTTCTGTTCTAGTTCTGTTCTAGTTCTGTTCTAGTTCTGTTCTAGTTCTGTTCTAGTTCTGTTCTAGTTCTGTTCTAGTTCTGTTCTAGTTCTGTTCTAGTTCTGTTCTAGTTCTGTTCTAGTTCTGTTCTAGTTCTGTTCTAGTTCTGTTCTAGTTCTGTTCTAGTTCTGTTCTAGTTCTGTTCTAGTTCTGTTCTAGTTCTGTTCTAGTTCTGTTCTAGTTCTGTTCTAGTTTTGTTCTAGTTCTGTTCTAGTTCTGTTCTAGTTCTGTTCTAGTTCTGTTCTAGTTCTGTTCTAGTTCTATTCTAGTTCTATTCTAGTTCTGTTCTAGTTCTGTTCTAGTTCTGTTCTAGTTCTGTTCTAGTTCTGTTCTAGTTCTGTTCTAGTTCTGTTCTAGTTCTGTTCTAGTTCTGTTCTAGTTCTGTTCTAGTTCTGTTCTAGTTCTGTTCTAGTTCTGTTCTAGTTCTGTTCTAGTTCTGTTCTAGTTCTGTTCTAGTTCTGTTCTAGTTCTGTTCTAGTTCTGTTCTAGTTCTGTTCTAGTTCTGTTCTAGTTCTGTTCTAGTTCTGTTCTAGTTCTGTTCTAGTTCTGTTCTAGTCTTGTTCTAGTTCTGTTCTAGTTCTATTCTAGTTCTGTTCTGTTCTAGTTCTGTTCTAGTTCTGTTCTAGTTCTGTTCTAGTTCTGTTCTAGTTCTGTTCTAGTTCTGTTCTAGTTCTGTTCTAGTTCTGTTCTAGTTCTGTTCTAGTTCTGTTCTAGTTCTGTTCTAGTACTGTTCTAGTTCTGTTCTAGTTCTGTTCTAGTTCTGTTCTAGTTCTGTTCTAGTTCTGTTCTAGTTCTGTTCTAGTTCTGTTCAAGTTCTGTTCTAGTTCTGTTCTACTTCTGTTCTAGTTCTGTTCTAGTTCTGTTCTAGTTCTGTTCTAGTTCTGTTCTAGTTCTGTTCTATTTCTGTTCTAGTTCTGTCCTAGTTCTGTTCTAGTTCTGTTCTAGTTCTGCTCTAGTTCTGCTCTAGTTCTTTTCTAGTTCTGTTCTAGTTCTGTTCTAGTTCTGTTCTAATTCTGTTCTATTTCTGTTCTAGTTCTGTTCTAGTTCTGTTCTAGTTCTGTTCTAGTTCTGTTCTAGTTCTGTTCTAGTTCTGTTTAGTTCTGTTCTAGTTCTGTTCTAGTTCTGTTCTAGTTCTGTTCTAGTTCTGTTCTAGTTCTGTTCTAGTTCTGTTCTAGTTCTGTTCTAGTTCTGTTCTAGTTCTGTTCTAGTTCTGTTCTAGTTCTGTTCTAGTTCTGTTCTAGTTCTGTTCTAGTTCTGTTCTAGTTCTGTTCTAGTTCTGTTCTAGTTCTGTTCTAGTTCTGTTCTAGTTCTGTTCTAGTTCTGTTCTAGTTCTGTTCTGTTCTAGTTCTGTTTAGTTCTGTTCTAGTTCTGTTCTAGTTCTGTTCTAGTTCTGTTCTAGTTCTGTTCTAGTTCTGTTCTAGTTCTGTTCTAGTTCTAGTCTAGTTCTATTCTAGTTCTGTTCTAGTTCTGTTCTAGTTATGTTCTATTTCTGTTCTAGTTCTGTTCTAGTTCTGTTCAAGTTCTGTTCAAGTTCTGTTCAAGTTCTGTTCAAGTTCTGTTCAAGTTCTAGTTCTAGTTTAGTTTGTAATAACTTTCATCTGTAAAACAAAGTTTTCATTTGCTATAAATATAAAAAAAGTTATTTAAAACTATAAAATCAATTATACTATGTATTTCGAGAAATTAACACAACATTAACAAGATGTCAAGTTAACAATGGTAAGACATAAATGTCTGCTGTCATTTTATTGGCTTGTCAGTATGTCATGGTTTATTAATTCTTTTTATGTTAACAATAAAATAAAAACACATCTCTTAAACTATATATAAATCACTTACAAAACAAACTACATACATATAAAATTAAATGTAATAAAAAGCGAATTCCTTAACGAATCAAATTCTACAACCTTAAGACATAAAATTTAAGGAATTGGGAAAAGGAGTAAGAAAAATTAAACTTACAAGAAGATGATTCAGTAGTTGATTTTGTAATAAAAGTGTGAAGTAAAAAGAGAAGTCTGATTTTATTAACAAAACCCAGACTAGAAGATTTGAACTACATTTTTTTTATTGTTCTCCAAAAGAAACCCCATTACGAAATGTTTTTTCTATTGTTCTTCATATAAAAATATGTGGAACTAGGACACACATGAATATTGAATGATTTTCTAAGGAATTTCAAAAGAATTAAAAGTTTCATTACAAAAACCAGTTGGAAAAAAACTTTACCGCTGTGATATCTTTTCATAGCGATTTTTTTGTAATTAAAAACTAAATCTTCTTACTGCTTTCAGAAAAGAAATAGAACTTTTTCTTTAGTAAACAGCCAGGATTTATGACAGCTTACAAAAGGAAAAACTCCCTATTGTATAAATCAAAGAGTATTAAAAAGAAATTTTTCATGCAACAAAAATTCTAAACAAAAGTATATCGGAAACGAAAAGCGGCACTGATAACAGTACAGAACGGTACAATAAAACTAAATTTATACAAATCATAATAAAAATTATGCATTTTTAATTTTTATGGCTTAACACAAACAAAACATTCATTCACACACACAGACGCACGCACACTCTCGCACAATTTTCATTTCCTTCAAAGAAAAAAGTAAATGTTGTAATAAAGAAAAGGATTTCCCTTCTTTCCTCGAAGAAGAAAACCAACCCAACCGGGAGGGGAGGGTGAATTTATAATGACTTGCATATGTTGAAAAGCAATTCATATCAATAGAAATGCAAATAATAAAAAGAATTATAATTTTAATTTATGACAATTTCCAAAACGCTACATTTACAAACATTTACATTCACATTATTAGAAATCGTTCTTATGCTGGGTTTATAAGTGTTTTTTAAATGCTTTCCATGCAAAAGAAATAGTCCTTGCGTGTTTAAACTATTTATGCTTGAACTGAAATCCTAGGGAGAGTGTTGATTTGTGAATTTAAAAGTCTGCCTGCCTGCCAGTCAACCAACCTCAGTAGGCAAATTTTATTTTTGGTATCCCACCGTTTGTTTGTTGCAAATCAAACGTAAGTTAAGTGTTTTTCAATAATTATAGTTATGAGCTGGAAAAATTGCTTAACGAAAACTTGCCTAAATATTATCGCAATAATTTACATATAAGGAAACCGAAACAAATAACTTTTTTAAACAATTTGTACATTAATCGGCTGTGGCGAAGCTTACATACCCCTTCCACTCCAAACATATACAATTTTTTGTGAGAAAAAGGATTTGAGTTCTAGTTTAATTCTAGTTCAGTTCTTGTTTAGTTCTAGTTCAGTTCTAGTTCAGTTCTAGTTCAGTTCTAGTTCAGTTCTAGTTCAGTTCTAGTTCAGTTCTAGTTCAGTTCTAGTTCAGTTCTAGTTCAGTTCTAGTTCAGTTATAGTTCAGTTCTAGTTCAGTTCTAGTTCAGTTCTAGTTCAGTTCTAGTTCAGTTCTAGTTCAGTTCTAGTTCAGTTCTGGTTCAGTTCTAGTTCAGTTCTAGTTCAGTTCTAGTTCAGTTCTAGTTCAGTTCTAGTTCAGTTCTAGTTCAGTTCTAGTTCAGTTCTAGTTCAGTTCTAGTTTAGTTCAGTTCTAGTTCAGTTCTAGTTCAGTTCTAGTTCAGTTCTAGTTCAGTTCTAGTTCAGTTCTAGTTCAGTTCTAGTTCAATTCTAGTTCAGTTCTAGTTCAGTTCTAGTTCTAGTTCAGTTCTAGTTCAGTTCTAGTTCAGTTCTAGTTCAGTTCTAGTTCAGTTCTAGTTCAGTTCTAGTTAAGTTCTAGTTCAGTTCTAGTTCAGTTCTAGTTCAGTTCTAGTTCAGTTCTAGTTCAGTTCTAGTTCAGTTCTAGTTCAGTTCTAGTTCAGTTCTGGTTCAGTTCTAGTTCAGTTCTAGTTCAGTTCTAGTTCTAGTTCTAGTTCAGTTCTAGTTCAGTTCTAGTTCAGTTCTAGTTCTAGTTCAGTTCTAGTTCAGTTCTAGTTCAGTTCTAGTTCAGTTCTAGTTCAGTTCTAGTTCAGTTCTAGTTCAGTTCTAGTTCAGTTCTAGTTCAGTTCTAGTTCAGTTCTAGTTCAGTTCTAGTTCAGTTCTAGTTCAGTTCTAGTTCAGTTCTAGTTCAGTTCTAGTTCAGTTCTAGTTCAGTTCTAGTTCAGTTCTAGTTCAGTTCTAGTTCAGTTCTGGTTCAGTTCTGGTTCAGTTCTAGTTCAGTTCTAGTTCAGTTCTAGTTCAGTTCTAGTTCAGTTCTAGTTCAGTTCTAGTTCAGTTCTAGTTCAGTTCTAGTTCAGTTCTAGTTCAGTTCTAGTTCAGTTCTAGTTCAGTTCTAGTTCAATTCTAGTTCAGTTCTAGTTCAGTTCTAGTTCTAGTTCTAGTTCAGTTCTAGTTCAGTTCTAGTTCAGTTCTAGTTCAGTTCTAGTTCAGTTCTAGTTCAGTTCTAGTTCAGTTCTAGTTCAGTTCTAGTTCAGTTCTAGTTAAGTTCTAGTTAAGTTCTAGTTAAGTTCTAGTTCAGTTCTAGTTCAGTTCTGGTTCAGTTCTGGTTCAGTTCTAGTTCAGTTCTAGTTCAGTTCTAGTTCAGTTCTAGTTCAGTTCTAGTTCAGTTCTATTTCTTTCTAGTTCTAGTTCAGTTCTAGTTCAGTTCTAGTTCAGTTCTAGTTCAGTTCTAGTTCAGTTCTAGTTCAGTTCTAGTTCAGTTCTAGTTCAGTTCTAGTTCAGTTCTAGTTCAGTTCTAGTTCAGTTCTAGTTCAGTTCTGGTTCAGTTCTGGTTCAGTTCTAGTTCAGTTCTAGTTCAGTTCTAGTTCAGTTCTAGTTCAGTTCTAGTTCAGTTCTAGTTCAGTTCTAGTTCAGTTCTAGTTCAGTTCTAGTTCAGTTCTAGTTCAGTTTAGTTCAGTTCTAGTTCAGTTCTAGTTCAATTCTAGTTCAGTTCTAGTTCAGTTCTAGTTCAGTTCTAGTTCAGTTCTAGTTCAGTTCTAGTTCAGTTCTAGTTCAGTTCTAGTTCAGTTCTAGTTCAGTTCTAGTTCAGTTCTAGTTCAGTTCTAGTTCAGTTCTAGTTCAGTTCTAGTTCAGTTCTAGTTCAGTTCTAGTTCAGTTCTAGTTCAGTTCTAGTTCAGTTCTAGTTCAGTTCTAGTTCAGTTCTAGTTCAGTTTAGTTCAGTTCTAGTTCAGTTCTAGTTCAGTTCTAGTTCAATTCTAGTTCAATAAGGACTAAATATTTACCGGCAAAAATTTAATTTACATCCTTGTTAAGTTAAATTCTTTGTTAAATGACGTAAGATGTTATCACTACCAGAAGAAGCGTGTTTCACAAGACATCCTAGTAAATAAAGAAATGACGTAAGTTGTAGAGAAGAAAAATAGCAAAAAAAAAAAATCACTTAAATTAGCAATACAGGTAGCAAGGATACCCAAGACACTTCTTAAGAATTCTTTTATTATAATATTTTATTAACATTGAACATTTCGTAACAATTTTGCCAAGAAAAGGGTTTATTTATGCTTTATTTTTCTTTGGGGGATTTTAACTTTGTTTAGTTTCTTTATGCTCCTCTTCTTCTGTATACCAACCAAATCCCCAAGGAGTTGACTCATGTTTTATCCTGTTGCTGCTGTACTTTTTGTTATTTTCTTTGATTCGTTTTTTTTCCAACAAAACAAACTCTAAAAGAAAACAGCGAAAAAGTAATAAATAACTTTAACTTAGAAGTTACTACAATCAATTCGTCTGTTTTATAGAATTGTAACAAGTTTCTTTAGGGGATGATAAAAAAATCACTTCCATTCAAGAATTCTTATTGAGAGAGTGAAATAAATGAGAAGAGAGCAGTTTTGAAATAAATTTCTGCATAAAGGAATTTCTTGTAAACAAAGGGGTTATATTTTATTCTCACATTCTCTCATTGGGTTTGTTTACTTTTTTTTTAGTTTTTCTCCCCTTTAGTTAATAAAATGTTGTTGTTTTTATTCGCGCGTAAACCTGTACTTAAGATTTTGAACCACACAAACACATACACCCTATTACTCGCGTTTTATCCTTAAGTTCCTTTATAGCGTGTTTGCAGGGGATTTAATATTAAACAACTTCAAGGATATTCATGTTCTTCCTGTTTTGTTTATTTCTTTTTCTTTCTCTCATTTTTCTTATTGAGTTCTGTTATGTTTTTCCTTTAGATTGCTTTATTATCTTGTAAAAAGGACTCTATGACACAGTTTTCTGGTGCAATTCAGGGAAGTCGGTCGTTGTTTTTGTCGTTTTTTAAAGAAATCGCGTAAATTCGTTAGTAGAGTAGTATTTTATTTATTGTTTTTTAGCAATTATTGATGTTTTTTGTTAGTCTTTTTCTTATTGAAAACAATTAAAAGTGTTTAATACAAAGGACTTATTGTAACAAGGATATTTATAAAAAATAACTAAAACATAATCTGCACTAAAATTAAGACTTGTTAAAAATAAATTTGTTTACAAACAATCTTAACACTATTGTGTATATTACTTTCTTGAAAAGTTAAGTAATTTACTAAAGATCAAGGATATAACCAGTTGACTTTTAAAGGTAAAATATTTAAATTGAAGACTTTACAAATGTTGAAATAATTACCAAAACCTCATTTTTTCAATAAAAATTTCATTTGTTACCAAACACAGATAAAAATGCATATTTTTTGCTTTGAATCAAAATTTTTACTAAAAATACACTTTTCAACTGAAAATTCTGATTTTCATTAAAAATTCTATATTTTACTAAAAATCCAAATTTTCACTAAAATCTAAAGTTTCACAGAAAATCTAAATTTTCACTAAAAATCTAGATTTTCGTTAAAATTAATTTTTTAATAAAATTATATTTTTCACTAAAATCCAAATTTTAACTAAAAACCCAAAATTTCTCTAAAAATCCAAATTTTCACTAAAAACCCAAATTTCACTAAAAATCCAATTTTTCACTAAAAGCCAAAATTTCACTAAAAATCCAAATTTTCACTAAAAATCCAAAGTTTCACTAAAAATTAGATTATTTATAAAATCCCAATTTTACTAAAAATGTAATTTTTTTTCAGTTCTAGTTCAGTTTTTTCAGTTCTATGTAGTTCAGTTCTAGTACAGTTCTATGTAGTTCAGTTCTAGTTCAGTTGTAGTTCAGTTCTAGTTCAGTACTAGTTCAGTTCTAGTTCTGTTCTAGTTCAGTTCTAGTTCAGTTCTAGTACAGTTCTAGTACAGTTCTAGTTCAGTTCTAGTACAGTTCTAGTTCAATTCTAGTTCAGTTCTAGTTCAGTTCTAGTTCAGTTCTAGTTCAGTTCTAGTTCAGTTCTAGTTCAGTTCTAGTTCAGTTCTAGTTCAGTTGTAGTTCTAGTTCAGTTCTAGTTCAGTTCTAGTTCAGTTCTAGTTCAGTTCTAGTTCAGTTCTAGTTCAGTTCTAGTTCAGTTCTAGTTCAGTTCTAGTTCAGTTCTAGTTCAGTTCTAGTTCAGTTCTAGTTCAGTTCTAGTTCAGTTCTAGTTCAGTTCTAGTTCAGTTCTAGTTCTAGTTCAGTTCTAGTTCAGTTCTAGTTCAGTTCTAGTTCAGTTCTAGTTCAGTTCTAGTTCTAGTTCTAGTTCAGTTCTAGTTCAGTTCTAGTTCAATTCTAGTTCAATTCTAGTTCAGTTCTAGTTCAGTTCTAGTTCAGTTCTAGTTCAGTTCTAGTTCAGTTCTAGTTCAGTTCTAGTTCAGTTCTAGTTCAGTTCTAGTTCAGTTCTAGTTCAGTTCTAGTTCAGTTCTAGTTCAGTTCTAGTTCAGTTCTAGTTCAGTTCTAGTTCAGTTCTAGTTCAGTTCTAGTTCAGTTCTAGTTCAGTTCTAGTTCAATTCTAGTTCAGTTCTAGTTCAGTTCTAGTTCTAGTTCTTTCTAGTTCAGTTTTAGTTCAGTTCTAGTTCAGTTCTAGTTCAGTTCTAGTTCAGTTCTAGTTCAGTTCTAGTTCAGTTCTACTTCAGTTCTAGTTAGTTCTAGTTTAGTTCTAGTTTAGTTCTAGTTTAGTTCTAGTTTAGTTCTAGTTTAGTTCAAGTTTAGTTCTGTTGAGGTGGCCTCTGAGCACATTATTACACGATCTTATGCAAGGTCGAAATGCATAACATAATTTATGGGATCGCATAGCTATGCTGTCTATTACGAGTTAAAATTTAATAGATTTTCTATAATTTTCCCAATGATCTACCATATGATCTTAGGAAGTTCTGAGACTAATAATTCTCCAAGAGATTGCATTTAGCCATACTTTTATTATGTTCCCTAATGTTTTACAAACAATTATTTTCAATTAGTGTTTCAAACTTAACACTAAACTAATAATAATAGTTCCCTGCTTTCTAATATTAAAATTTCCAATGACGAACACAAATTATTTTTAACGTCAATGGAAGAACAAAGTCCATAGTGCAATAGTAAAGAAAGAATTTCATTTATTTTTGTATTGAATTTTAAAATAAAATTTACAAAATATACAAAATTCTTTGTTCTTGTAAAATGTGCAACAAACAAAGCAATTAAAAGTGTTGTATTCGGCTATGACGATTCTTATATACCTATCATTAAAGTGAATTTAAAGTGAATTTCGAAAGCTGGTATAGAGAGTGAATAAGATTTTCTAGAAAGTGTCAACACACATAGACGGATGGACGTAGAGTCACAGCTAGATCATCTTAGAATCTAGCAATCATAGACCGATTTTGTCCATGTTCTGATTAATAAAGAACATTTGCTTCTTCAAAACCCTTTTTGTTTACGTTATGGTGCCAACAATAGGGCGACAGATAAATATTGCTAGATTGTCTAAAAATTACCCAAATGGGGAACGGAGTTTGTTCATTTTCTTCTTCTATCTCTTTTTTTTCGTGCCAATAATAGACAGATAAACCGACACAACTAGATGGTCTTAGAATATTGCAAGGATCCAAACAATTTATGGGATCCATGAGGAATATTTGTATAAGTAGCACATGGAATGACAAAATCAATACACCTTCCATCTTTTTTAAAAATGGATATAAGAATGAAGACAAAAATTTCGCACAAAATGACCAACATTTTTATGGCGGCTGTAAAAAAGAAGAATAATTATAACAAATCAACAATAATAAACACAAGCAAATATTTACAAAACAACAACAAAAATAAATAATATTATAAATATTTACACGTTTTTTTATAACACCCACCATTAAAATGCAAAAAAAAAAACCAAAACAAAGAACATTTGTTTTTGTTTTGGTGTTTTTCTGTTGTTGTTCTATTCAAAATTAAAACTTGCAGTTTGATTGCAATTAAAACCGCCAGCGTTAAGCGATGAGAAAACAAAAACAAATGTAAATTTTTGTTTTCCTTTGTCATCTGCGGTTGTGGTTACAATTGTAATGAAACTGTTTAGAATATATACATATATAGGCGATTAAGTGGAAGAACGAGTGAGGAGAGTACAAACGCAGAGTGTAGACAAAGTGTGTTGTCTACAACTCACGTGTTAGTGATGCTAATATTTGAAAGGTACCAATCACTGTTGATCATTTACATATCTGGAGCTAAATGGTACCAATTCCATTTCTTTTTATTAATATAAATTATTAACGTCTAGCAAATACGTTACGTGGAATATCTGAGACTCTAAGATTCATTATTACCTTAAGGGAGGGGGTAAAAAGTTGCCGGGAGTACATTAATTGTGCATTTTTTTAATTTTCATTTATGCTAATTATAATGTCATAATTGTTTAATAAAAAATTATAAATAAATTAATAAATATGGAAATTGCTTTCGAAATAGCATGATTTTAGTTGGCGTTTATTACACAAACTTAATGAACTTTATGATGAAATATACAATTAATTAAAGTATTTATAATAATGGAAAGTTGATAATACTATAAACAATCTAAAGGAAATGTTATAAACAAAATGTAATGGAATATATTGATTCGAATTTTAAAAGAGAACTCTTTACAGCACTAGTACTTTTGGTTTTAAAGATTACCAATAACTTACATACCCACCAAAAAGGCACAACTTAAAAACTTGAAAACTGTTATTTTTCATAATAAACTTGATTACAAATAAATTTATCCTGTAAACAAATTAATTAAAAAATTTATATATTCTTTTCTTTATTTCCAGTTTTATTGCTTTTCGCTTCCAGTGCAAAACATTTTGTTTTTGTTATGATGAAATTGATTTGTTAATAAATTTGTTGAGGTAAGTTACAATAACAATTATATAAATTGTATAATATTGACGTTATGGTTGTTTAATTTTACAAATACATGTATAACAATATAAATATTATTTAAATTAAAACCAGCATGTCAAGAATTATTTAAATATTTAATTTGTCGGTTTAATATTGCAACAGAATAACAGAATAAATATGTTTGGAATGTCATTAAACTTGATTGTGTCACTTTTTTTTTGTTATTATTATAATATTTGCTTAGGCCAGCTAAACTACGGGTGTTTTCTACTCTAATCGTATGAACAGGGGAATGAATGATGTTTGATACAAATGTCTGGCAGCCATAACTGAACTAGAACTGAACTAGAACTGAACTTGAACTGAACTAGAACTGTACTAGAACTGAACTAGAACTGAACTAGAACTAGAACTGAACTAGAACTGAACTAGAACTGAACTAGAACTGAACTAGAACTGAACTAGAACTGAACTAGAACTGAACTAGAACTGAACTAGAACTGAACTAGAACTGAACTAGAACTGAACTAGAACTGAACTAGAACTGAACTAGAACTGAACTAGAACTGAACTAGACTGAACTAGAACTGAACTAGAACTGAACTAGAACTGAACTAGAACTGAACTAGAACTGAACTAGAACTGAACTAGAACTGAACTAGAACTGAACTAGAACTAGAACTGAACTAGAACTGAACTAGAACTGAACTAGAACTGAACTAGAACTAAACTAGAACTAAACTAGAACTAAACTAGAACTAAACTAGAACTGAACTAGAACTGAACTAGAACTGAACTAGAACTGAACTAGAACTGAATTAGAACGAACTAGAACTGAACTAGAACTGAACTAGAACTGAACTAGAACTGAACTAGAACTGAACTAGAACTGAACTAGAACTGAACTAGAACTGAACTAGAACTGAACTTGAACTGAACTAGAACTGAACTAGAACTGAACTAGAACTGAACTAGAACTGAACTAGAACTGAACTAGAACTGAACTAGAACTGAACTAGAACTGAACTAGAACTGAACTAGAACTGAACTAGAACTGAACTAGAACTGAACTAGAACTGAACTAGCACTGAACTAGAACTGAACTAGAACTGAACTAGAACTGAACTAGAACTGAACTAGAACTGAACTAGAACTGAACTAGAACTGAACTAGAACTGAACTAGAACTGAACTAGAACTGAACTAGAACTGAACTAGAACTGAACTAGAACTGAACTAGAACTGAACTAGAACTGAACTAGAACTGAACTAGAACTGAACTAGAACTGAACTAGAACTGAACTAGAACTGAACTAGAACTGAACTAGAACTGAACTAGAACTGAACTAGAACTGAACTAGAACTGAACTAGAACTGAACTAGAACTGAACTAGAACTGAACTAGAACTGAACTAGAACTGAACTAGAACTGAACTAGAACTGAACTAGAACTGAACTAGAACTGAACTAGAACTGAACTAGAACTGAACTAGAACTGAACTAGAACTGAACTAGAACTGAACTAGAACTGAACTAGAACTGAACTAGAACTGAACTAGAACTGAACTAGAACTGAACTAGAACTGAACTAGAACTGAACTAGAACTGAACTAGAACTGAACTAGAACTGAACTAGAACTGAACTAGAACTGAACTAGAACTGAACTAGAACTGAACTAGAACTGAACTAGAACTGAACTAGAACTGAACTAGAACTGAACTAGAACTGAAGTAGAACTGAAGTAGAACTGAACTAGAACTGAACTAGAACTGAACTAGAACTGAACTAGAACTGAACTAGAACTGAACTAGAACTGAACTAGAACTGAAGTAGAACTGAACTAGAACTGAACTAGAACTGAACTAGAACTGAACTAGAACTGAACTAGAACTGAACTAGAACTGAAGTTGAACTGAAGTAGAACTGAACTAGAACTAAACTATAACTGAACTAGAACTGAAGTTGAACTGAAGTAGAACTGAAGTAGAACTGAACTAGAATTGAACTAGAACTGAACTAGAACTGAACTAGAACTGAACTAGAACTGAACTAGAACTGAACTAGAACTGAACTAGAACTGAACTAGAACTGAACTAGAACTGAACTAGAACTGAACTAGAACTGAACTAGAACTGAACTAGAACTGAACTAGAACTGAACTAGAACTGAACTAGAACTGAACTAGAACTGAACTAGAACTGAACTAGAACTGAACTAGAACTGAACTAGAACTGAACTAGAACTGAACTAGAACTGAACTAGAACTGAACTAGAACTGAACTAGAACTGAACTAGAACTGAACTAGAACTGAACTAGAACTGAACTAGAACTGAACTAGAACTGAACTAGAACTGAACTAGAACTGAACTAGAACTGAAGTAGAACTGAAGTAGAACTGAACTAGAACTGAACTAGAACTGAACTAGAACTGAACTAGAACTGAACTAGAACTGAACTAGAACTGAACTAGAACTGAAGTTGAACTGAAGTAGAACTGAACTAGAACTGAACTAGAACTGAACTAGAACTGAACTAGAACTGAACTAGAACTGAACTAGAACTGAACTAGAACTGAACTAGAACTGAACTAGAACTGAACTAGAACTCAACTAGAACTGAACTAGAACTGAACTTCAGGTTAAGCTGTTCATTTGACACTCACACGTACATGACAGTTAAAAATAACACCTTTAAATGAAAAAACCGTGTTTTAATACCGTTCGTTGTACAAAGTTTAGAATAATTTTAATACCTGGAGCTTTAAACACTAAACAAATACCTTTAGGAGCCCATTTTCCATAATATTTTATGCATAAATCAATTACGCAGCAAAATTTAATTTTCCAACAATTTTGAGATTTATATAAAAAAAGAAAACCTTTCATTAAATCTCATTAAAAAGGAATTTAAAGGGATTTTTTACAAGACAAAATACAATAAAAAAAACACTTGACAGTATACCCGAACACATTATAGGCCGATTTTCGTGGTAAATAAATACAATTCAAATGGATAAACAATTTATGAAAAATAAACATGGCCTTGAAACTTAAATTCCCTACATACATACACACATAATTTTCTTATAAGAAACACAAACAAATAAAGAGAAAAAAAGAAAAGCTATTGAAAGTCTACAGAATCAACAGCTTAAAGAAAACAAAGTACTATTTACAACAAGAAATACAATAATTAAGTGGAAACTGAGTACTAGAAGTAATTGCCCAGAGGGATAGAAAAAATCAAATACTATATGTGATGCCAGATCATTTTTTACTAAAAATTGGTCAAACAATATCGACAAAATAAAACCTACAAGTTATAATAATTTTATTGACGTTTCTCAAATCTGGCAATCCTGACAAATTGCCACGCCAAATGTAAATAAACAAAAAAGCCCCACTTTTTCGATTCTAAGGAGTAAAGAGAGGAGATCAAAACAAAGTAACAACAATGTTGTCATAGTAGTAGTAGTAATACTTGTAGTACTTAAGACTTGCGTCAATGAAAATGCGAAACACAAAAATTTCCTTTGAAAAACCACCAACACATTTTCAAAACAGAGGAAAGTATAATAAGATATTAATTTAATACATTTTAATATGAGAACTACAAAGTAAAAGCAAAATAAAAAATAAATATTAAATAGAATAAAAAGCAAAAAACAAAATGTCCTGCCGTAGGAAGAATAACACCCACTAATTCTATTTTAGACTAGACAGCCGGTTAAATATCATGGAAAAACAACACTTACAAGTGTTTTCCTTGGACATTCGATTACAAAGTGTCACAGAGAGGGAGAGCAAAAGGGAGAGTTTAAGAAAATATTAAAGAAAAACAAAAATTTTATATAAAACATGATATGGCTCCAAGGTCTTCATACCAGGGTTGGAAAGTTTTGCGCTATTGAAAGTTTCGCAACTAGAATTGAATATGAACAGAATAATAATTGAATCAGATCTGGAGAACTAGAACTAAACTAGAACTAAACTAGAACTTAACTAGAAACTGAACTAGAACTAAACTAGAACTGAATTAGAACTGAACTAGAACTGAACTAGAACTTAGAACTGAACTAGAATGACCTAGAACTGACTAGAACTGAACTAGAACTGAACTAGAACTGAACTAGACTGAACTAGAACTGAACTAGAAACTGAACTAGAACTGAACTAGAACTGAACTAGAAATGAACTAGAAACTGAACTAGAACTGAACTAGAACTGAACTAGAAGTGAACTAGAATGAAACTAGAACTGAACTAGAACTGAACTAGAACTGAACTAGAACTGAACTAGAAACTGAACTAGAACTGAACTAGAATGAACTAGAACTGAACTAGAACTGAACTAGAACTGAACTAGAAACTGAACTAGAACTGAAACTAGAACTGAAACTAGAACTGAACTAGAACTGAACTAGAACTGAACTAGAACTGAACTAGAACTGAACTAGAACTGAACTAGAACTGAACTAGAACGAACTAGAACTGAACTAGAACTGAACTAGAACTGAACTAGAACTGAACTAGAACTGAACTAGAACTGAACTAGAACTGAACTAGAACTGAACTAGAACTGAACTAGAACTGAACTAGAACTGAACTAGAACTGAACTAGAACTGAACTAGAACTGAACTAGAACTGAACTAGAACTGAACTAGAACTGAACTAGAACTGAACTTAGAACTGAACTAGAACTGAACTAGAACTGAACTAGAACTGAACTAGACTGAACTAGAACTGAACTAGAACTGAACTAGAACTGAACTAGAACTGAACTAGAACGAACTAGAACTGAACTAGAACTGAACTAGAACCTGAACTAGAACTGAACTAGAACTGAACTAGAACTGAACTAGAACTGAACTAGAACTGAACTAGAACTGAACTAGAAACTGAACTAGAACTGAACTAGAACTGAACTAGAACTGAACTAGAACTGAACTAGAACTGAACTAGAACTGAACTAGAAACTGAACTAGAACTGAACTAGAACTGAACTAGAACTGAACTAGAACAGAACTAGAACTGAACTAGAACTGAACTAGAACTGAACTAGAACTGAACTAGAACTGAACTAGAACTGAACTAGAACTGAACTAGAACTGAACTAGAACTGAACTAGAACTGAACTAGAACTGAACTAGAACTGAACTAGAATTAGAACTGCATCGGAACAAAACAAGTACGAAACAGGACTAAAACTAAATTTAAAATTATTCAAGTCTGAAAAATATCTTTAATTTCCACAATTTTCGTTGAGTGCAACCGGTATTTTTTTCTTCTATGTTTACATTAAACTTTCGCACACTTCACTCTTCTACTCTCCCTCTCCGTATCGCCCCGTTTTTTCTAACATTCCTTCTAAATTCAATATTTTCTGTTGTGAAATTGAGGAATAAAAACAAAAACCTACAAAAACAAAATACGAATAAATTTCAACAACCAGCAGCCAAAGGACTACTAAAAGACTTTACTACTACTACGTTACTAGACAAGTTATGAAAAAGGACATGCGTAGGAGTAGGCCTTGATGATGACGTTAGCTCCCTCTTTTCAGTATGCCACCCAAATAAAAACAGCAGAGAATTGTAAAAATGGAAAATAGAATAATAAAATCTACCGAAAAAGAAATAAAAAACCAACGTGGGAGTTTTAGGGATTTCAAAAACCAAACCCAAACATTATTGAGTGAATAAATAGAAAAAAGTGTAAGGATGCTTTTTATAAAATTTTGCGTCGTATTTTTTATTTGGTTTCCTTTTACTAGGAATTTGCTTGAATTACAAATTGTTGGTAGTGGTTGAGTGGTTGTATTAGTAGTGGTGGCAGAGTATTAGGTGCAAAAGGATTTATAGGAGATTTAGTGGAATAAGTGGACGTGGTAGTAGCATTTTTTTATTCCATGTTCATATCAAGGATATTATGTTGATAATTCTAGGAATTGTTTTAAATTTCTTAAGGTTATATAGAGAAAAAAACCTACGATTAAATATGGTGTAGGTGAAAACGTTTTAAATTGAAAGAATGTAAAAAAATTAAAATTAGATATTTTAAAAAAGTGTTAAAATAAAAAGTTTTTTACATTTTAGGTTTTTTCCTCCAGCTTTTAGAAACATTTGTTTGAAATTTGAAAACCAAATTCGTATGACGTTTTCTATGACGTCTATGCATTTCAGAATTTGTTTACTTTTATTCGGTTTACCTTTTGTTGTTGTTCTGTTTTGGATTGATTTACATTAAAAAGGAATTTTAATAAAAAAAAATAAGCTATAGGTTTGTTTCGTTAATAATAAATTAAAATTAAATGCAAACAAAATAAAATTTGCATAAATGAATTGAACGGAGTCTTGTGGTTCTAAACTAGAACAGAACTAGAACAAAACTAGAACAGAACTAGAACAGAACTAGAACAGAACTAGAACAGAACTAGAACAGAACTAGAACAGAACTAGAACAGAACTAGAACAGAACTAGAACAGAACTAGAACAGAACTAGAACAGAACTAGAACAGAACTAGAACAGAACTAGAACAGAACTAGAACAGAACTAGAACAGAACTAGAACAGAACTAGAACAGAACTAGAACAGAACTAGAACAGAACTAGAACAGAACTAGAACAGAACTAGAACAGAACTAGAACAGAACTAGAACAGAACTAGAACAGAACTAGAACAGAACTAGAACAGAACTAGAACAGAACTAGAACAGAACTAGAACAGAACTAGAACAGAACTAGAACAGAACTAGAACAAAACTAGAACAAAACTAGAACAGAACTAGAACAGAACTAGAACAGAACTAGAACTAGAACTAGAACAGAACTAGAACTAGAACAGAACTAGAACAGAACTAGAACAGAACTAGAACAGAACTAGAACAGAACTAGAACAGAACTAGAACAGAACTAGAACAGAACTAGAACAGAACTAGAACTGAACTAGAACTGAACTAGAACAGAACTAGAACAGAACTAGAACAGAACTAGAACAGAACTAGAACAGAACTAGAACAGAACTAGAACTAGAACAGAACTAGAACTAGAAACAGAACTAGAACAGAACTAGAACAGACTTAGAAGAGAACTAGAACTACTAGAACAGAACTAGAAGAACAGAACTAGAACAGACTAGAACAGAACTAGAAACAGAACTAGAACTACAGAACTAGAACAGAACTAGAACAGAACTAGAACAGAACTAGAACAGAACTAGACAGAACTAGAACTAGAACAGAACTAGAACAGAACTAGAACAGAACTAGAACAGAACTAGAACAGAACTAGAACAGAACTAGAACAGAACTAGAACAGAACTAGAACAGAACTAGAACAGAACTAGAACAGAACTAGAACAGAACTAGAACAGAACTAGAACAGAACTAGAACAGAACTAGAACAGAACTAGAACAGAACTAGAACAGAACTAGAACAGAACTAGAACAGAACTAGAACAGAACTAGAACAAACCTAGAACAGAACTACAACAGAACTACAACAGAACTACAACAGAACTACAACAGAACTAGAACAGAACTAGAACAGAACTAGAACAGAACTAGAACAGAACTAGAACTGAACTAGAACTGAACTAGAACAGAACTAGAACAGAACTAGAACTGAACTAGAACAGAACTAGAACAGAACTAGAACAGAACTAGAACAGAACTAGAACAGAACTAGAACAGAACTAGAACTGAACTAGAACAGAACTAGAACAGAACTAGAACAGAACTAGAACAGAACTAGAACAGAACTAGAACAGAACTAGAACAGAACTAGAACAGAACTAGAACAGAACTAGAACAGAACTAGAACAGAACTAGAACAGAACTAGAACAGAACTAGAACTGAACTAGAACAGAACTAGAACAGAACTAGAACAGAACTAGAACAGAACTAGAACAGAACTAGAACAGAACTAGAACTGAACTAGAACAGAACTAGAACAGAACTAGAACAGAACTAGAACAGAACTAGAACAGAACTAGAACAGAACTAGAACAGAACTAGAACTGAACTAGAACAGAACTAGGACAGAACTAGAACAGAACTAGAACAGAACTAGAACAGAACTAGAACAGAACTAGAACAGAACTAGAACAGAACTAGAACAGAACTAGAACAGAACTAGAACAGAACTAGAACAGAACTAGAACAGAACTAGAACAGAACTAGAACAGAACTAGAACAGAACTACAACAGAACTACAACAGAACTACAACAGAACTACAACAGAACTAGAGCAGAACTAGAACAGAACTAGAACAGAACTACAACAGAACTACAACAGAACTACATCAGAACTACAACAGAACTAGAACAGAACTAGAACAGAACTAGAACTGAACTAGAACTGAACTAGAACAGAACTAGAACAGAACTAGAACTGAACTAGAACTTAACTAGAACTGAACTAGAACTGAACTAGAACTGAACTAGAATTGAACTAGAACTGAACTAGAACTGAACTAGAACTAGAACTGAACAAGAACTGAACTAGAACTGAACTAGAACTGAACTAGAACTGAACTAGAACTGAACTAGAACTGAACTAGAACTGAACTAGAACTGGACTAGAACTGAACTAGATCTGAACTGGACTAAACTAGAACTGAACCAAAACAGAATCGGAATTTGAAGTGAATTGAATAAAAATTTAAAGAATGTTGAATCACAACTGAACTAAACATGTGATTTTTCTATTGAAAAATTAAATTTTGTTCACTGAAGTCCAGATTTTATCTGTAATTTTTCCATGTAGTCATTTTATCTTAAAAAATACATAAAATTTAAACAAAGAAAATCGATGTTAACAACGCACCATCTAAGTATAAATCTATGTACGTACGACAAATAGCTAAGAAGTCCTTGAAAATTTTATGATCTAAGTTTATAAATAATATTTTACAATACAGTAAAATCCTATAATAAAAGACTGTGAACAAAATTTTCTCAACAACTTTTATTACATGTTATACTAAATTTTGAAAAATACTTACAGTTGATAATAAAAATGCTAAAAATATGCTTGAACATTTTATATTTTATAAATAATTTATACATATTCTAATGTTCTTAATTTCCATAAAGAATTATTTTTATGGCAAACAATGACAGGCAGACGACATACAAAATGTATATAAAATGTCATAATTTAATTGCAACATAAATGAGGTAAAGTACAGTAATTTTTGTACTTGAACTACAAAATTATTTTAAAAAATTTTAAATATTTCAAATAGTTTACATGATTTTAAAAATTTCAATGGCTTTTTTTTGGTGGCAATGTACATAATTGCGGTTTTTGTGGTGATATTATTTGGTTTTGTAATTTTAAATTTTATCTTTTAAATATTTCCGGTTTTTGGCAAATCATTGACTGCCTACCATTCAACACGCCTTCTTTTGTCTTGTAATTTTGAAAAATGTTCATTGAACTTGTTAAATTTGATTTTTCATGACCATGAATTTTTCTTTTTCCATAGAGAGCAAAAGGAAAAGTTTGTAATTTTTCTGAAATTATAAAAATGTTGTTTCTTTGTTATTTTTCTTTTATTTTTCCTGGTAATTGGTATGTCATCCTGTTGATTTTCACTACACACACACACACCCATCTATTAAATGAATTATATTAATGGTAAATGTATGTCAATTTTCATTTAAACGTAACTGTACTGTCAGTAACAAAACAATAATATTAAAATTCTTTGGCACAAAGCAGTTTTTTTGTTTTTTTTTTTTTTTTAAAGAAAACCAAAAAAAAAAAATTCCACAATTTTTCGATTTTCCACCCTCAAATCTAGAAGAAATAAATAAAGAAGTAAAAAAGCACAAACACACATTTTTAACAACAAGAAAAAGTCATCACCACTTATTAATAACAACAAAAACATGTACATATGTATACACATAAGAAGAAGCAGCAAAAGCGTTTAAATACAAACATAAACAGAGAGCGTAAAACTGAGTGTGTAAGTGAATGTGTGTGAAAAACATGTTGTTTACATTTTTTCCCTACAAATGGGGGAGTTAAAAAAACACCCACCCACACAATATATGAGAAAAACTTACACACTCACCCACATCCCCTTTTACACTCCCCCTCCTCTCACCCATCATTATTATTAAGTTTTGCCATATTTTTTGTTTGTTTTGTTTTTCTCTCTACTTTCGGCTTATAATTCTAAATACCAAGAGAGTCGGACAGAAACTTAAACAAAGGAAGTTTTACAAAACAAATAGCGTGATGTAAACACATCACTAAACAACACATAACGGGAGAGTCTTACAGAGAGATACAGGAGATAAAAAGCCATTTTGCAAAGAAAAACACACAACGAGCGGAAGGAAAGGAAATAAACAAAGACGAAAAAAAAACATGTGTTGAATATTTGATTATAATATGGCTGTCTATCCCACTATCTATGAGTGTGTGTGTAACTGTGTTTTTATTTATTTAATTTATTAGCGAATTTTGAAAACAAAACAAAATAGTAAAAACTAACGAGAATGCTTTTTCTTCGGAGGGGTAATAGGAAGTGCTAAACAAAGTATGTATGTTTGTTTGTGAGCAAATGAAGAGACTACAAGTTTAATTTAATAAAGTGTTGTTTATATGAAAAATTAGCAGGGAAATGCGAGGGTGGGTGGAAAAATTATGAATTTAGTTGACTTTTTTCAAGATATCAATTACTTTTCTATAAAAACGTCAAGTTATTTGTATTTTTTTTACCGATAACTATTCTAAAGAAAAGTGTAAACATCGATAACTATTTTAAAGAAAAGTTTAAATATCGATAACTTATCTGTAGAAAAGTTTAAATATTGATAACTTATCTGTAGAAAAGTTCAAATATCGATAACTTTTCTATAGAAAAGTTCAAATATCGATAACTTTTCTATAGAAAAGTTTAAATATCGATAACTTTTCTATAGAAAAGTTCAAATATCCATAACTTGTCGATAGAAAAGTTCAAATATCAATAACTTCTCAAGTTATCTACAACTTTTCTACTGAAATATCAAGTTATGGACAACTTTTCTATAGAAATATCAAGTTATCGATAACTTTTCTGTAGAAAAGTCCAGTAACCTATAACTTTTCTATAGAAAAGTCATGTTATCTATAATTTTTCTATAGAAAAGTCAAGTTATCTATAACTTTTCTATAGAAAAGTCCAGTTATCGATAACTTTTCTATAGAAAAGTCCAGTTATCGATAACTTTTCTATAGAAAAGTCCAGTTATCGATAACTTTTCTATAGAAAAGTCCAGTTATCGATAACTTTTCTATAGAAAAGTCATGTTTATCGATAACTTTTCTATAGAAAAGTCATGTTATCGATAACATTTCTGTAGAAAAGTCAAGTTAACGAAAACTTTTCTATAGAAAAGTCAAGTTAACGAAAACTTTTCTATATAAAAGTCGAGTCATCGATAACTTTTCTATAGAAAAGTCAAGTTATCGACAACTTTTCTATAAAAAAGCCAAGTTTTCGATAATTTTTCTAATTCAGTTCCAGTTCAGTTCTAGTTCAGTTCTAGTTCAGTTCTAGTTCAGTTCTAGTTAGTTCTAGTTAGTTCTAGTTCAGTTCTAGTTCAGTTCTAGTTCAGTTCTAGTTCAGTTCTAGTTCAGTTCTAGTTCAGTTCTAGTTCAGTTCTAGTTCAGTTCTAGTTCAGTTCTAGTTCAGTTCTAGTTCAGTTCTAGTTCAGTTCTAGTTCAGTTCTAGTTCAGTTCTAGTTCAGTTCTAGTTCAGTTCTAGTTCAGTTCTAGTTCAGTTCTAGTTCAGTTCTAGTTCAGTTCTAGTTCAGTTCTAGTTCAGTTCTAGTTCAGTTCTAGTTCAGTTCTTAGTTCAGTTCTAGTTCAGTTCTAGTTCATTCTAGTCAGTTCTAGTTCAGTTCTAGTTCAGTTCTAGTTCAGTTCTAGTTCAGTTCTAGTTTCAGTTCTGTCAGTTCTAGTCTAGTTCAGTTCTAGTTCAGTTCTAGTTCAGTTCTAGTTCAGTTCTAGTTCAGTTCTAGTTCAGTTCTAGTTCAGTTCATAGTTCAGTTCTAGTTCAGTTCTAGTTCGTTCTAGTTCAGTTCTAGTTCAGTTCTAGTTCAGTTCTAGTTCAAGTTCTAGTTCCGTCTAGTTCCAATTCTGTAAGTCTAGTACCTGACTATGAAACTAGAACTGAACTAGAACTGAACTAGAACTGAACTAGAACGAACTAGAACTGAACTAGAACTGAACTAGAACTGAACTAGAACTGAACTAGAACTGAACTAGAACTACTGAACTAGAACTGAACTAGAACTGAACTAGAACTGAAATAGAACTGAACTAGAACTGAACTAGAACTGAACTAGAACTGAACTAGAACTGAACTAGAACTGAACTAGAACTGAACTAGAACTGAACTAGAACTGAACTAGAACTGAACTAGAACTGAACTAGAACTGAACTAGAACTGAACTAGAACTGAACTAGAACTGAACTAGAACTAAACTAGAACTGAACTAGAACTGAACTAGAACTGAACTAGAACTGAACTGGAACTGAATTAGAAAAATTATCGAAAACTTGGCTTTTTTATAGAAAAGTTGTCGATAACTTGACTTTTCTATAGAAAAGTTATCGATGACTCGACTTTTATATAGAAAAGTCAAGTTAACGAAAACTTTTCTATATAAAAGTCGAGTCATCGATAACTTTTCTATAGAAAAGTCAAGTTATCGACAACTTTTCTATAAAAAAGCCAAGTTTTCGATAATTTTTCTAATTCAGTTCCAGTTCAGTTCTAGTTCAGTTCTAGTTCAGTTCTAGTTCAGTTCTAGTTTAGTTCTAGTTCAGTTCTAGTTCAGTTCTAGTTCAGTTCTAGTTCAGTTCTAGTTCAGTTCTAGTTCAGTTCTAGTTCAGTTCTAGTTCAGTTCTAGTTCAGTTCTAGTTCAGTTCCAGTTCAGTTCTAGTTCAGTTCTAGTTCAGTTCTAGTTCTAGTGAACTAGAAAAGTGAAGTTATCGGTAACTTTACTAAGAAAAGTCAAGTGACCAATAACTTTTTCGTATAAAAAAGTCATCATCATTCTTTATATGCATATACAAAAAATTTTTCTAAATTTTCTGATTTTACCCTCGTATTAAAAAGCGCACACTCTAAAACAGCTGAGCTTTGCTATATTTTCTTTTTCTATACGCGATTGTTGTTTTTATATTATAGTAAAACCACACAAAGAACTTTTAAAGGGGCTATTAAAGAGGGAGACATAGAACCCAAGAACCTGGAACAGATAGTAAATAATACATAATTGTTGTTGTTAAAAAAATCCCAAAAAAATATATAAATAAACAGAGAGTGATATACTATATAGAAATTATATACAAAACAAAGAAAAAAAGCTTTTTTCGAAACATCTAGAGAGTAACATAATAAATAAAAGAGCAAAAGTACGCGAGAGAGGTAGAGAAAGAGAGTGTGTTTGTTATTTAAAAACAGCAAATAAATGGCCGCCTATACATATTGGTTAGTGGGGACGTATGATTATTGTAAAAATTTTTATCAAACGGTCAAGAACGTTATTTTTTTAATGCGGAAAAATTAAGAAATTTTAAATAGAATTCATAAAACAAATAGAGTGAACTTTTAAAAGTGTTATAATACAAAAGAACTAAAAATAAATTTAAATAAATTTATAGATTAAATTTAAAAAAGAATTTAATTTTTAAATTTAAAGAAATTTAAATTAAAAAACTATTAAAAAAACGACCGCTGTTAATAAAAATGTTACAATAACAAGTGTAAGATTAAAAGCTTAAATACTGGCCAAAGTGTTATTTATAAATTTTATTTAAAAAGTGTAGAAAACATATGTTTAAATTATTTTCAAACAAAAATTGCGTTATTTAGAGTTTTTGAAACAATTTTAAAGTGTTTAAAGAGAAAAAAATCTAAATTAACATAAATTTGTCATAAAAAATTTTGAAGCTGGTTTGCTCGAACCAGTTTTTTTTTTCGAAAAAAAATTAAACTATAAAAAAATACAAATTATATTTTGAGAAATTGTGTTATGATTTGTGTTAACAAAAAACAACAACAAAATGTAGTTTTTTTAAAACTAAAAAATTAATTTACATAATTTATTTACATTTTAAAATACTAAAAATATATACAAAAAACAATAACAACAACGGCCATTCAAAAACGAAAAAAAAAGAAAACAAAAACAAATAATTTGTCTCCCTCCCCCTATTTTTTTTGTCACTGTTTATAGTTTTGTTTAGAGACTTTGTTTTAGAATTGTGTGTGTGTATGTATGTCTATTTGTATGCGTGAAGGTATGTAAAAATGTCAAAGAAATAATAGAAAACATTAGCAACAACAAGAACAACTTAATTAAATGAAATGAATTAAATTAAAATACTCTTCTTGCGATAAAAACAAATCAAATTGTAACGGTCATCACTCCCCAACTCTCTTGCTCACACTCTATCACAAACACTCTTCTACTCTTTGTATCACTTATATTTGTGTGTGTATGCGAGTGTTAGTTACTTAATTGTTGTCATCACCACAATTACACCATTTCTTAATGTTTTTTTTTTTTGCTAATCTAAACAGCTGCTAATTAACTAAAGTTATTTAGGGGGTTTTTTTTGGAGAGTTTAAGGTGTAGAGAGAGAGAGAGTTTGTAGAAAATAATACAATTTATAAGATTTCCAATATGTTTAAAAAATCTTGTGCTTTAAAATATTTATCATTTCAAGGTCGAATCTACTAACGAAATTTTTGAATGGCATCGTGTGCCGCATGAATTATCATAAAATATTTGATTTTATTAACAATATTAAATACAGTGTTCTATAACAGAGAAAAAATTGCTTTAAAATCAAGGAAGTAAAAAAGGTTTTCTAAAGTTATCGATTCGTTTTTTAAGAAAAGTTCAATTATTGATAAAATATCTATGAAAACTTCAACTATTAATAACTTTTCTACTGAAAGGTAAAGTTATCGTTAAAGAAAAGTTCAGATATCGATAACTTTTCTAAAGAAAAGTCAAAATGTCGATAACTTTTATTTTGAAAAGTTAAGTTATCGATAAAATCGATAACTTTTCTATAGAAAAGTTAAAGTATCTATAACTTTTCTATGGAAAAGTCAAGATATCGATAACTTTTCTATATAAAATCCATAATATCGATAACTTTTCTATAGAAAAGCCATAATATCGATAACTTTCCTATGGAAAAGTCAAGATATCGATAACTTTTCTATAGAAAAGCCATACTATCGATAATTTTTCTATAGAAAAGCCATATTATCGATAACTTTTCTATAGAAAAGCCATACTATCGATAAATTTTCTATAGAAAAGCTATAATATCGATAACTTTTCGATAGAAAAGCCATAATATCGACAACTTTTCAATAGAAAAGCCATAATATCAATAACTTTTCTATAGAAAAGTCATGTTATCGATAACTATTCTATAGAAAAGTCAAGTTATCGATAACTTTTCTATAGAAAAGTCAAGTTATCGATAACTTTTCCATATAGAAAAGCCAAGTTATCGATAACTTTTCTATAGAAAAGTCAAGTTATCGATAACTTTTCTATAGAAAAGTCAAGTTATCGATAAATTTTCTATAGAAAAGTCAAGTTATCGATAACTTTTCTATAGAAAAGTCAAGTTATCGATAACTTTTCTATAGAAAAGTCAAGTTATCGATAACTTTTCTATATAAAAGTCAAGTTATCGATAACTTTTCTATAAAAAAGTCAAGTTAACGATAACTTTTCAATAGAAAAGTCAAGTTATCGATAACTTTTCTATATAAAGGTCAAGTTATCGATAACTTTTCTATAGAAAAGTCAAGTTATCGATAACTTTTCTATAGAAAAGTCAAGTTATCAATAACTTTTCTATAGAAAAGTCAAGTTATCGATAACTTTTCTATAAAAAAGTCAAGTTATCGATAACTTTTCTATAGAAAAGTCAAGTTATCGATAACATTTCTATTTGAAAGTCAAGTTATCGATAACTTTTCCATAGAAAAGTCAAGTTATCGATAACTTTTCTATAGAAAAGTCAAGTTATCGATAACTTTTCTAAAGATAAGCCAAGTTATCGATAACTTTTCTAAAGATAAGTCAAGTTATCGATAACTTTTCTATAGAAAAGTCAAGTTATCGATAACTTTTCTATATAAAGGTCAAGTTATCGATAACTTTTCTATATAAAGGTCAAGTTATCGATAACTTTTCTATAGAAAAGTCAAGTTATCGATAACTTTTCTATAGAAAAGTCAAGTTATCAATAACTTTTCTATAGAAAAGTCAAGTTATCGATAACTTTTCTATAAAAAAGTCAAGTTATCGATAACTGTTCAATAGAAAAGTCATGATATCGATAACTTTTCTTTTAAGAAGTCAAGTTATCGATCATTTTACTATAGAAAATCCAAGTTATCGATAACTTTTCTATAGGAAAGTCAAGTTATCGATAACTTTTCAATAGGAAACTTCAACTATCGACCACTTTTCTAAAGAAATTTTCTATATTCTCTACATTTTTATTAAAAAATTGTTTATAAAAACATAATTTTTATAAAAATATTTCAAATGTCAAAAATTTGTTTATAGAAATCTTCAGTTATTATTAATTTTTCTATAAAAATTTTCAAAAATTATCGTTTTCTGCAAAAAAAATTCTTTGTCAAATTATAGTTTTTAAAAGTTAATTTATTCTTTGTTGTATTATTTTTGTAGTTTCCGATTAAAAATTCAAAGTTCATTAACAGTTGAGAATTATGTCAAAGCAAAATGCATTAATAATGATAACAACAAAAACATTAATTGTTATTAATTTTAATTTTCCGTATAAATAAATTTAACACTAGTTCACACTTAACAAAAAAAAACAACAAATCCACTTAAGAAAATCACAATTTTTTTCTAATTTATTTATTTTTTTTTGCTACAATTAATTAAAATAATTTAAAAATGTTTTTCTTGTTTTAATTTGAATAATAATTATTTTAAAAATTCTTATACAAAAACAACACACAAACAAATTAACATACAAACAAACACAACGATCACCACAACAAAAACAGCAAAGTGAGTGGTTTAGAGAGTGACTAGTGAATAGAGAGTTAGTAGAGTAGAGTATAGAATTATTGTAGTTAAGTGTGTGTGTGTGTTGTGAATGTATTTGTTTAATAAAAATTAATCGTTTTGACACGCAATGATTTCGTGATACCTGAACGAACAATACAAATCAAATATTCATACCTACACATGATATTTACTCTTTCTCTCTCTCTCATTCCCACATGCTCGCTCTTTCTCGCATTCTGTGTTTAAGTATGAGCGAGTGAATGTGTGATACAAATAAACAGCAACAAAAACAACAATCATCAATAATAAAAACCATGTTTTTCTGCTTCTTTTTATTTTGTTCAATTCAATTAGCATAGAAGTTTAACAAAAATATAACAACAACAATAATAATAAATACACAGCGGTGGTAAAATAATAATAATAAAAAAAAAAAACATTTAATAAAATAATAAATTAAACAACAATATTATTAAATAAATATTTATTTTAATAACAAAATATATTAAGTGTAAAAACAACAACTTAAAAACAAATTATTATAAAAAAATGTTATAAATTTATTTGCAACTTAAAACTCTGAAACAGATTTGTTTACCTTTTTCATAAACAAAAAATTTATTGTGAAATTAATTTGAAATTTAAACTATAAAAAACAGGAGTTTGCCGCAACTTGGAAATCCTTTACACCTTTAGGGGTTAAATTTTGACGATATTATTTACATCAACTTTTTTTCAAAGGTTAGTAAAGAAATTTTAAATTTTTACACTAAATTTGAAATCATTTTTATTTCAAACATCAAAAATCTTGAGAAATATAGTAAATTGTTTTCTCGTTTATTTTTTAAACCCATACGAACCAACAAAAAATGTTAAGAGTAGAACATTTATCATTTTTCTTAATTCTTTTTTCTGTAGGGGAGGCATTTTTGGGAGTGTGTTTGTCAAACAAACAAAAATAACAAGTTTCTTTCAATATTTTATATTAATTCTATAAATAACAAAATGTTTTTTTGTTATGGTTTTGTCATTTTGATTATCTAACTTAAAAATTCTTTAGAATCTTTTGTTTTTTGTTTCATAATTTTGGAGGAGTATTTCAAAAATGACAGCTAAACATACAGTTAGTGACAAAAAGATGAGACAAACTGAAAGAGAAAATTATTAAAATCTATAAAACTTGAGTTTTCTACCGAAAATTATCGATCACTGTAATTTTCTATAGAAAAGTTATCGATAACATGACTTTTCTTTAGAAAAGTTATCGATAACTTGACTTTTCTATAGAAAAGTTATCGATAACTTGACTTTTCTATAGAAAAGTTATCGATAACTTGACTTTTCTATAGAAAAGTTATCGATAACTTGACTTTTCTATAGAAAAGTTATCGATAACTTGACTTTTCTATAGAAAAGTTATCGATAACTTGACTTTTCTATGGAAAAGTTATCGATAACATGACTTTTCTATAGAAAAGTTATCGATAACATGACTTTTCTATAGAAAAGTTATCGATAACATGACTTTTCTATAGAAAAGTTATCGATAACATGACTTTTCTATAGAAAAGTTATCGATAACATGACTTTTCTATAGAAAAGTTATCGATAACATGACTTTTCTATAGAAAAGTTATCGTTAACTTGACTTTTCTATGGAAAAGTTATCGATAACATGACTTTTCTATAGAAAAGTTATCGATAACATGACTTTTCTATAGAAAAGTTATCGTTAACTTTAGTTTTCTATTGAATAATTATCGATAACTTGATTTTTCTATAGAAAAGTTATCGATAACTTAGCTCTTGCATAGAAAAGTTGTCAGTAACTTGAGTTTTCTATAGAAAAGTTGTCGATAACTTGACTTGTATATAGAAAAGTTATCGATAACTTGACTTTTCTATAGAAAAGTTATCGATAACATGACTTTTCTTTAGAAAAGTTATCGATAACTTGACTTTTCTATAGAAAAGTTATCGATAACTTAACTTTTCTATAGAAAAGTTATCGATAACTTGACTTTTCTATAGAAAAGTTATCGATAACTTGACTTTTCTATAGAAAAGTTATCGATAACTTGACTTTTCTATAGAAAAGTTATCGATAACTTGACTTTTCTATAGAAAAGTTATCGATAACTTGACTTTTCTATAGAAAAGTTATCGATAACTTGACTTTTCTATGGAAAAGTTATCGATAACATGACTTTTCTATAGAAAAGTTATCGATAACATGACTTTTCTATAGAAAAGTTATCGATAACATGACTTTTCTATAGAAAAGTTATCGATAACATGACTTTTCTATAGAAAAGTTATCGATAACATGACTTTTCTATAGAAAAGTTATCGTTAACTTGACTTTTCTATGGAAAAGTTATCGATAACATGACTTTTCTATAGAAAAGTTATCGATAACATGACTTTTCTATAGAAAAGTTATCGTTAACTTTAGTTTTCTATTGAATAATTATCGATAACTTGATTTTTCTATAGAAAAGTTATCGATAACTTAGCTCTTGCATAGAAAAGTTGTCAGTAACTTGAGTTTTCTATAGAAAAGTTGTCGATAACTTGACTTGTATATAGAAAAGTTATCGATAACTTGACTTTTCTATAGAAAAGTTGTCGATAACTTGACTTTTCTATAGAAAAAATATCGATAACTTGACTTTTCTATAGAAAAGTTATCGATAACTTAACTTTTCTATAGAAAAGTTATCGATAACTTGACTTTTCTATAGAAAAGTTATCGATAACTTGACTTTTCTATAGAAAAGTTATCGATAACTTGACTTTTCTATAGAAAAGTTATCGATAACTTGACTTTTCTATAGAAAAGTTATCGATAACTTGACTTTTCTATAGAAAAGTTATCGATAACTTGACTTTTCTATAGAAAAGTTATCGATAACTTGACTTTTCTATAGAAAAGTTATCGATAACTTAACTTTTCTATAGAAAAGTTATCGATAACTTGACTTTTCTATAGAAAAGTTATCCATAACTTGAGTTTTCTATAGAAAAGTTGTCGATAACTTGACTTGTATATAGAAAAGTTATCGATAACTTGACTTTTCTATAGAAAAATTATCGATAAATTGACTTTTCTATAGAAAAGATATCAAAAACTTGACTTTTCTATAGAAAAGGTATCGAAAACTTGACTTTTCTATAGAAAAGTTATATATAACTTGACTTTTCTATAGAAAAGTTATCGATATTTGAACTTTTTAATAGAAAAGTTATCGATATATAAACTATTCTATTGAAAAGTTATCGATAACTTGACTTTTCTATAGAAAAGTTATCGATAACTTGACTTTTCTATAGAAAAGTTATCGATAACTTGACTTTTCTATAGAAAAGTTATCGATAACTTGACTTTTCTATAGAAAAGTTATCGATAACTTGACTTTTCTATAGAAAAGTTATCGATAACTTGACTTTTCTATAGAAAAGTTATCGATAACTTGACTTTTCTATAGAAAAATTATCGAAAACTTGACTTTTCTATAGAAAAGTTATCGATATATAAACTATTATATTGAAAAGTTTTTGTTAACTTGTGTTTTTTATAGAAAAGTTGTCGATAACTTGACTTGTATATAGAAAAGTTATCGATAACTTGACTTTTCTATAGAAAAGTTATCGATAACTTGACTTTTCTATAGAAAAGTTATCGATAACTTGACATTTCTATAGAAAAATTATCGATAACTTGACTTTTCTATAGAAAAGATATCGGAAACTTGACTTTTCTATAGAAAAGATATCGAAAACTTGACTTTTCTATAGAAAAGTTATATATAACTTGACTTTTCTATAGAAAAGTTATCGATATTTGAACTTTTTAATAGAAAAGTTATCGATATATAAACTATTTTATTGAAAAGTTTTTGTTAACTTGTGTTTTTTATAGAAAAGTTATCGATAACTTGACTTTTCGATAACTTTCCTATAGAAAAGTCAAGTTATCGATAACTTGACTTTTCTATTGAAAAGTCATCGATAACTTGAGAAAAGTTATCAATAACTTGACTTTTGTCTTTTGTCGATATTTGTACTTTTCTGTAGAAAAGTTATCGATATTTTAACTTTTCTATAGAAAACATATATAGATATTTTCTCTAGTAAAGTTATCGATATTTGAACTTTTCTCTAAAAAAAATTATCGATATTTGAACTATTCTGTAAAAAAGTTATCGATATTTTAACTTTTGTAGAAAAGTTATCGATATTTGAACTTTTATGTAAAAAAGTTATCGATATTTGAAATTTTCTATAGAAAATTTATCAATATTTAAACTTTTCTATAGAAAAGTTATGGAAAATTTCAATAACAAAACTTTCAATTATAAAATAATATTTCTATTATTGAAATCTGTTTCTTGAATTGATTTTCTTCTTCTTAACAAAGACAACAATAACATGTGTAAAAAATTATTATTATTATTATTTTTAATAATAAATAATGTTTAATTTTATATATTCTTCACTTAACGATGACATCACTTTACTGATCAAAGAAACTTTCAAGTTCTATATTTGACATTTTATAGACGATTTGTGGTTTAAATTTTTACCATTTGAAAAAAAAAAACATTGTAAATATTTTTAATTAAAACCATAATCATAAAATTGTCTATTGAACATTATTGGCTGTTTTTTTTTTTTTTTTTTTTTTTTTTTTGTTAAACATTCATGTCAAGTTTTCTTTTTATTACAAAACCACTTGATAATTTATGAATTTTTATAATTAGAATATTTATAGTAATTTTTTTTTAAACAAAAAAATTCTCAATAATTTCAATAAGATTTTGTCACTTTTAGGGAAAATAATTAAATTATTAATCTTTAAATTGTCTGCCTCTTCCTTTTCTCTTGCTGCTTAATGTGCGGCTAATGATGGTCCTTTGAACCCTCTCTCTCTCTCTCTCTATTATTTATGGTTGTACTAGTCTTAAAGTGCTGCAATTGTTATTGTTTATGTCTTTACAAAACCTCTTGAAAGTCTAATAATATGAGACATAATTTATAGCAAACACATTAAATAAAAATATATTTTTTTGCAATGTCTAGACATTACACTTAAATAATTATTACTTTTTTTGTGAGTAAATTGTCAAACAATTTTTTTTATATTTTTAAAAAATATTATTAAAATTTATGCAATATTTTTCCATTGTTATGGTAAAAATATATAATACATTTTTTCTTTTTTACCTTAAATAATTTATCTGCTAAAAAAGTAGGAATATTTTTTTTTTAATTTTTATTATTCCTATCTTATCACCCTGAAATATTTATTTTGTCAAAATCTAAAATTTATTGGTTCATGACATATGAGTGGGTTGCTGAAAAATGTGAAAAAAAAAAAAAAAACATAAACAATAACATAGAGATATCAAAAATAGTTCAACCTACTTTTTGTAATTGGTGTGGCATTATCTCGAAAAATACTTCAAAATTCGCAATATATATTTTATTATTGTTATTTAATAGTCAAGGAGATCTGCTGATAAAATTTCTCGATTACACTAGATTACTTGAGATTATAAACAAAATTTTTCAATGTTATTTATTAGATTACTAGAACAACTCGATTTGATAGCCTAGAAATTATAAAATTGATAAGCTTCTTTTCTATAGAAAAGTCCAGTCTATAGTCTAGTCTTTAGTCTAGTCTATAGTCTAGTCTATAGTCTAGTCTATATCTAGTCTATAGTCTATCTAGTCTAGTCTATAGTCTAGTCTATAGTCTAGTCTATAGTCTAGTCTATAGTCTAGTCTATAGTCTAGTCTATAGTCTAGTCTATAGTCTAGTCTATAGTCTAGTCTATAGTCTAGTCTATAGTCTAGTCTATAGTCTAGTCTATAGTCTAGTCTATAGTCTAGTCTATAGTCTAGTCTATAGTCTAGTCTATAGTCTAGTCTATAGTCTAGTCTATAGTCTAGTCTATAGTCTAGTCTATAGTCTAGTCTATAGTCTAGTCTATAGTCTAGTCTATAGTCTAGTCTATAGTCTAGTCTATAGTCTAGTCTATAGTCTAGTCTATAGTCTAGTCTATAGTTTAGTCTATAGTCTAGTCTATAGTCTAGTCTATAGTTTAGTCTATAGTGTAGTCTATAGTCTAGTCTATAGTCTAGTCTATAGTCTAGTCTATAGTCTAGTCTGTAGTCTAGTCTATAGTCTAGTCTATAGTCTATTCTATAGTCTAGTCTGTAGTCTAGTCTATAGTCTAGTCTGTAGTCTAGTCTATAGTCTAGTCTATAGACTACTCTATAGTCTAGTCTATAGTCTAGTCTATAGACTAGACTATAGTCAAGTCTATAGTCTAGTCTATAGTCTAGTCTATAGTCTAGTCTATAGTCTAGTCTATAGTCTGGTCTATAGTCTAGTCTATAGTCTAGTCTATAGTCTAGTCTATAGTCTAGTCTATAGTCTAGTCTATAGTCTAGTCTATAGTCTAGTCTATAGTCTAGTCTATAGTCTAGTCTATAGTCTAGTCTATAGTCTAGTCTATAGTCTAGTCTATAGTCTAGTCTATAGTCTAGTCTATAGTCTAGTCTATAGTCTAGTCTATAGTCTAGTCTATAGTCTAGTCTATAGTCTAGTCTATAGTCTAGTCTATAGTCTAGTCTATAGTCTAGTCTATAGTCTAGTCTATAGTCTAGTCTATAGTCTAGTCTATAGTCTAGTCTATAGTCTAGTCTATAGTCTAGTCTATAGTCTAGTCTATAGTCTAGTCTATAGTCTAGTCTATAGTCTAGTCTATAGTCTAGTCTATAGTCTAGTCTATAGTCTAGTCTATAGTCTAGTCTATAGTCTAGTCCTATAGTCGAGTCTATTAGTCTAGTCTAGTCTATAGTCTATCTATAGTCTAGTCTAGTCTATAGTCCTAAGGTCCTATAGTCTAGTCTATAGTCTAGTCTATAGTCTAGTCTATAGTCTAGTCTATAGTCTAGTCAATAGTTACAACAAGAAAAGTTGCTTTCTACACAAGCTTCTTTTCTATAGAAAAGTTGCTTGTTTAGCAAGCTTCTTTTCTAGAGAAAGATTGGCTTGTTGGCAAGCTTCTTTTCAATAAAAAGTTGCTTGTTTAGAAAGTTTCTTTTCTATAGAAAAGTTGTTTGCTTGTGAAGCTTGTTTTCTATAGAAAAGTTGCTTGTTTAGCAAGCTTCACTTCTGTTTAGCAAGCTGGCTTTAAAACTTCTATGATTCTAATACAAAATAAACCTTTTTTGTCTATTCTTTTAATCCGCCATAAAAAACACAAAGCATGTGAAATAAAACATATTGTGATAACTCAGTTAAAGAGGAATATAAAAAGAAACCCAAAAACAAATGTTAAATAACTTTAGTTTAGAATGATGATGACGTCGTCGCTGGTGGTAGTAGAGATATATAAATAAATAAAATGTCCATATGTATTTCTTTTTTTTTTTTATATATTTTGAAAGTATCTTTTATATACAATTTTAAATTTTTTACCCGTCATTTGCTAACACATTTACAATGTTTCTCATTTTTAAACCCACAAAAAAAAAAAATATGTACAAATAAATACAAAAAAAAAAAAAAAAAAGAAATAGGAAAACATTTTGTTGAACTAAAATTTTTATATAGATAAATACCTAAATACAATAATAAATTGGCAATATAGTTTGTATTGGTTTGTTTACATTTTTTTTTTTGGCTTAAATTTTATTCTACTTATATACACACGATCTATCTAATGATCAAATGGTTTTGAAATTAAGTTTCTTACAAATTGAACTCTTTGTTGTGCGAAATGGGGTTTTCTGCTACTTTTTTTTCTTTTTCAAATAAATTACTTAAAAATAAAATTTAAATTCAATAAAAAAAAAACAGATTGTTATACTAGAAACAGATATTCATTAAAAAAAAATTGATTCAATTGCTGTTTTATTTTATTTTTCTCTATGTATGTTTGATTTTAGTATTCAAGGCCAATAACAGCCATTGACCGATTAAAATTTCATTTGAAATTGGTATTTTTATTGTTATTATTATATATTCTATTCAGTGAGTTATACAAAAATTATTATAAAAAATTCCCAAAAAAAAAACTGTAACAATTTAGAGGAAATTTATGTAACTATGAAATGACAGCTTAATGTGGGGGTTTCAAAATAAATTACTTATCCAACAGTTTGAATATATATATAGAAAAGAAGCTTTTTAAACAAGCAACTTTTGTATAGAAAGAAAGCTTTTCAAACAAGCACATTTTAGAAGCTTTTTAAGCAATTAACTTTTTTATGGACAACAAGCTCTTCAAACAAGCAACTTTTCTATAGAAAAGCAGCTATTTAAACAAGCAGCTTTTCTACAGAAACAAAGCTATTCAAACAAGCAACCTTTCTATAGATAAAAAACTTTTTAACAAGCAACGTTTCTATAGAAAAGAAACTTTTTAAACAAGCAACTTTTCTATGGAAAAGAAGCTTTTTAAACAAGCAACTTTTCTAAAGAAAAGAAGCTTTTTAAACATGCAACTTTTCTAAAGAAAAGAAGCTTTTTAAACGAGCAACTTTTCTAAAGAAAAAAGCTTTTTAAACAAGCAACTTTTCTTTACAAAATAAGCTTTTTCAAACAAGCAACTTTTCTATAGAAAATAAGCTTTTTAAACTAGCAACTTTTCTATAGAAAAGAAGCTTGTAACAAGGAACTTTTCTATAGAAAAGAAGTAGTAACAAGCAACTTTTCTTTAGAAAAGAAGCTTATTGTAACAAGCAACTTTTCTATAGAAAAGAAGCTTGTTGTAACAAGCAACTTTTCTATAGAAAAGAAGCTTGTTGTAACAAGCAACTTTTCTATAGAAAAGAAGCTTGTTGTAACAAGCAACTTTTCTATAGAAAAGAAGCTTGTTGTAACAAGCAACTTTTCTATAGAAAAGAAGCTTGTTGTAACAAGCAACTTTTCTTTAGAAAAGAAGCTTGTTGTAACAAGCAACTTTTCTATAGAAAAGAAGCTTGTTGTAACAAGCAACTTTTCTATAGAAAAGAAGCTTGTTGTAACAAGCAACTTTTCTATAGAAAAGAAGCTTGTTGTAACAAGCAACTTTTCTATAGAAAAGAAGTTTGTTGTAACAAGCTACTTTTCTATAAAAAGCTTATTTTCTATAGAAAAGTTGCATGTTTATCAAGCTTCTTTTCTATAGTAAATTTGCTTGTTTAAAAAGCTTCTTTTCTATAGAAATGTTGCTTGTTTAAAAAGCTTATTTTTTATAGAAATATTGCTTGATTAAAAAGCTTCTTTTCTGTAGAAAAGTTGCTTGTTTAAAAAGCTTATTTTCTATAGTAAAGTTGCTTGTTTAAAAAGCTTATTTTCTATAGTAAAGTTGTTTGTTTAAAAGGCTTCTTTTCTATAGGAAAGTTACTTGTTTTAAAAGCTTCTTTTTTATAGAAATGCTGCTTGTTTAAAAAGCTTCTTTATAGAAAAGTTGCTTGTTTAAAATTAAAAAGCTTCTTTTCTATAGAAAAGTAGCTTAAGCTTCTTTTTCTTATTCCTTTTTTTAAAGAACTTTTGAAGTTTAACGTATTTTTTTTTTTGCATTTATATGTTTCAGTATTTGATTAAATTTGTATTTTTTTCATTTCTTGTGGTTCCTTTTTGTTCACATTGTATGTACAATCGAACGACTTCTTATCATTTGTTTTATATTATATTGACCCACAAATTTATTGTGTGTACTTCGTATAATGATGCAATAAAATAACAATTGACAATCATCATCTGTATTTGAATGAGAGAAAAAGAAAAAAAATCCACAAAAACGATTTTGCAAAAATTATTTTATATGAAAAACTAAAAGAACAAAATAATATGTATAAAAAAACTGGGAATAATTATACGATTTTTAACGTCATGTCGCTGCTAAATAGGATCTACGTCAATTGTATTTGAATTAATTTTCAAATACATGAAAACATTAAAATTTTGAATCAAAAAAGAAACAAAGTTTTGACCTTTTCTTTTTTGGTTTTAATGATATGGGGGGTCCTTTTAGAGTAATATATGAAATTGAGGTATAGAAAAAGCTTTTACTGATTATGAAAATACTCCACTGAACTCTTGAGGTTTTAAAGTTAAACTTATAGAAAAAAGCTCTTAAACCTTCTAAATTTTGAGGTTTGGAAAAAAATCAAGTTTTTTGAACTTTTTGTTTGAAGTTTTATACCGAAAAAATGTGGTTTTCGAAATAAATATTTATCAGTTTTGTTTAATTGTATTTATTTTTAATTTCTATAAGCGTGGGGCCACCATAAATACTTGTACTAACGTGACATCTAAAATGTGTTTCTTTTTTTTATTCATATTTTCTCAATGACTTAAGTGTTATCAGCATTTATTTATTATTATTATTTTATTTTCTATAAAAAGTTTCAATTAACACGTGACTTTTGAGAGGGGGCCAGCGACAACTGAGAGGAATTAAAATATTATTTTACAAACATAAAAACTATAAATTGTTATAACTATTTGATTACAATTATTTAAACATATGAATGCCTTTTTTTACAACAAATCTAGGAAACAGCTTAAGTCAAAGAATAAACAAGAAGTGAAACGCTGTCATTTTTTTACAACAATAACATTACGCTCTTCTCACAGACGAGTGCTGTGTAAATCCAACACATATGTAAAAATTTTATTCTCTCTCCAAACTTCAAAACTTTTTCGCGAAAATTTGAGGATAATAGCACTTTGAAATATTTTTTATCACTTAACATTATATTTTATATTTTTTTTGCACAATTTAAACACATTTAATAGCCCGAAAATAATATATTTTTTACAAACGAAAAAAAAATATTTTTTGCTTTTTGACATTGATTTTTTGTTGTTTGAAATTAAAACTAAAAAAAACAATGTTGTAAATTTTCGTATGGTAAACGAAAAAGATATTTCAAATAAATAATTTATTTTTTCAATATTATAGATTAAAAAACAAATAGACGTGTTTATAAATTGTTTATAGATAAAATATGTGCAAAATATCTTAAGAAACCTTTCAAAGTATAAATTGAAATGTAATAATTTTTTTTCAATATTTTTCAATACTATTTTTTGCAACTATGTTGACTTGAGAATTCTACTAATACATTCTTAGAGTTAGGTACCGGATGACAGTAGACTTAGGTACTTTTGACAACAGTTTCATTTCTTATTTATTCTTTGGCTTAAGTTCTTATAAAAGCTTTTTTTAAATATTGTTTAAGAAACAATGTAAACTTATCTTAAATAAACATTAAGTTAAAAAAAACCCAAAAGATAGACTAACTGACAGATAGTCTTTGTCTTTGTTTGACTACTGAATGTGAAAAAAATTAGATTAAATTAAAATTTAATTTAATATAAAAAATTGCTTATCATGAGCATTATATAATAAATAACTTGACAAAATTTTAAATATATTTCTTAAAGTCTTGTAAACTTCAAAAATGTCTCTTTGTCCGTAAAACCTATCAGCTGATCATTTCATTTGTTGGGCCCAAATGATCTTATTAGAGAGAGAGAGCATTTTGATTTTAATTTTGTCTAAATATTTTAACAGCTGTTTGTTTATTTATACATATAAAATTCAATTTGAAATTGTTAAAAAAATCACAACTTTTATAAAGATTTCTTGGAATTTACAAAAAAATACCAGTTTTCTTTCAAATTTCACAGAATTGTGTTAATTTTTTGCATAAATAATAAAAATAAGTGTGATTTGAAGAAAAACCCAAATTTCTTTGCAACAAATTAAAATATAAATTTCTACAAATTAAACAAAATTTTCTACAATAAGAAATATAGAAAAACTTGATTAACAGTTAATTTCTATAGAAAAGTTGCTTGGTAAACCAACTACTTTTCTATAAAAAAGTTGCTGGGTAAACCAACTACTTTTCTATAGAAAAGTTGTTTGGTTAAACAACTACTTTTCTATAGAAAAGTTGCTTGGTAAACCAACTACTTTTCTATAGAAAAGTTGCTTGGTAAAGCAACTACTTTTCTATTGAAAAGTTGCTTGGTTAACCAACTACTTTTCTATAGAAAAGTTGCTTGGTTAACCAACTACTTTTCTATAGAAAAGTTGCTTGGTTAACCAACTACTTTTCTATAGAAAAGTTGCTTGGTTAACCAACTACTTTTCTATAGAAAAGTTGCTTGGTTAACCAACTACTTTTCTATAGAAAAGTTGCTTGGTTAACCAACTACTTTTCTATAGAAAAGTTGCTTGGTAAACCAACTACTTTTCTATTGAAAAGTTGCTTGGTAAACTAACTACTTTTCTCCAGAAAAGTTGCTTGGTAAACCAACTAGTTTTCTATAGAAAATAGGCTGGGAGAACCCAATAATTTTCTATAGAAAAGGTGCTTGGATAGAAAAGTTGCTTGTTACTACAAGTTGCTTTTCTATGGAAAAGTTGCTTGGTTAACCAACTTGCTTGTTACAGCAAGTTTCTTTTCTATGGAAAAGTTGCTTGTTACAACAAGTTGCTTTTCTATGGAGAAGTTGCTTGTTTTAACAAGTTTCTTTTCTATAGAAAAGTTGCTTGTTTTAACAAGTTTCTTTTCTATAGAAAAGTTGCTTGTTTTAATAAGTTTCTTTTCTATAGAAAAGTTGCTTGTTTTAATAAGTTTCTTTTCTATAGAAAAGTTGCTTGTTTTAATAAGTTTCTTTTCTATAGAAAAGTTGCTTGTTTTAACAAGTTTCTTTTCTATAGAAAAGTTGATTGTTACAACAAGTTGCTTTTTACAGTTGCTTGTTATAACAAGTTGCTTTTCTATAGAAAAGTTGCTTGTTGTAACAAGTGTCTTTTCTATAGAAAAGTTGCTGTACCATTTAAAATCTATTCGTTTTAGATTTTGAGATAAATCTTTAAAAATACTTTCCTAACGGCAAAGAAAATCAAATTAAATTTATAAATAGCTTTTGCAAAAACATAGATATTTTGTCCTAGTTTTTTTTCACGGTGACTTGCAAAAAAATTCCACTTAAGTGAAGAACATACGAGGGTTGTTATAATGGACTTATAAAACACAAACAATTTTTTAAAATATAACGTTTTTTTTCAAGCTTTTATTTATATTGTTAAAGTCTTAAAATAGGCTATACTTTTTAGTAAATATTAAGAAAGCTTTTAAGCTAAGAAAAACTACATTATATATCGTTTGATATCTTAGATTTGATAACAATTTTCTTAACTTTATTAAAAGTTTTACTTATAATTTATAATCAATTTTCAAAATTTCTTAAACAGCCCTCGTTAGAACAAAACTAACAAGAAAACAATTTCAACAATTCAATCAAAGTAAATGAAATATGGCGCCAATGTAATATGCATATAATTTACACTCTCTTTACAAATAATAAATACATTTTATAAATAAACTTACACACAGTCATTATATAAAAACAAATTTCAAAATAAAAATAAATAAATAAATTGCAACAATAACAACAGCAATGATGAGGGAAAAAAAAACTCAAGAACCTCATGTAATAGACTTTGATGCAAATATGTACATCATTTCGACTATATATGACCCATTGACTGTTACGATTACGTAGATGAGAATTGTTACGTCTGTTTTGTTGTTGTTGTTTTTATTACTTATTCTAAAAGCTAAAGATTGAATCTTTGTAATACAATTTTATGGCACATGTTTTACAATATAAAAACAATAACAACAAACAGCAGTAATACAACCTCTTGCAACCACCCCCCCTCCAGCCATTTGCCAAAAGCCCACTTAACAGCTTTTTTTTTTGCCTAAACAAAGAAATTCTAAAGAACCACAATAAACAAAATATAATATTTAATAAATTATAGTATAGACTTAAATAATTGCTGTTTTAATATCAAAGAAAAAGAGAGCAAAATTTGCTAAACAAAAAAGCTAAAGAGAAAGCTTTTGTAATTTAGCAAAATTGTTGTGAAATTATTTTTTGTTTGCATTTTAGTTTTGTTTACTTGTTTTGGTTTTTGTTTTGAAATCGAATTGTCAAATTGTTGTAATGGATTTTTGAGGTTTTGGAAAAATAATAATAATAAAAAAATGAAAACAATATGTGAAAGGCAGTGTTCGGTTATAAAGTATAATTGGTGGCGGGTAACAGACGTTTCTTTAAATTTTTAAACACATGCATTTCGCTTTAAAATCTGAGTAAAAAAAGCTTTAAATTTTTACAAGCTTTTATCTTGAATAAGCAACAAAGTATAGGAAAGAAGAAGCAAAGCTTTTTGTAAACCACAAATGGTTTGAATATGCTTTGTTTATATAACTTAAAAAAATTTAAGAACTTGAACTTTTTCAGAAAAAGCTTTTTATGTAAATTTAGTTTTTGAAACTGAAAATCGCTCTTTTAAATTTTTCTAAGCTTTAAATTGGTTTTAAACCAGAAAGCTTTCAGCTTTGAATTGCGAACATAGGAAAACCTTGACATTTTCTACAAAGTTTTTAAATATTTTATAAATAAAATTCATAAAAAGCTCATTCACTCATATTTTTCTAAATTTAAAAGCTTATCTTAAAAAGCTTTAATATTTTCTATTTAGTAAAATCAAAAATTTGTTCATTAGATGTAAAAATACCAATTCAATTTCTAAAAGTAAAGCTTAAAGCTTTTTTCAGAAGATTTTTTTTTTTTAAATAAAAGTTTTATTGCTTTAATTTTCTTTGAATATTTAACAGAATTAAAAGAAAAAATTAAATTATATAATATTTCTTTTATATTCTACTAAACTTTAAGCATTGCTTCAAAAGCTTTAGTACATTTTTAATTCTTTACTAGATTTTTCTTAGAAAATTTACATGAAAATACATGCTAAAGCACTTTGCTTTAGTTTTTACAGATTTTTGAATAAAGCTTAAAAAGCTTTTTTAAAGAACTATCAATATTATTTGAATTGTTTATAAATTAAATAGATAATGTTACTTAAAAAACCTTTTTACAAATATTTTTCTAAATTTAAAAGCTTTTGCTAAAAAGCTTTGGGATTTTTTTATTAAAAAACTTTTTGCAATTAAAGCTTTTTGATAAAATCGGTAAAAAACTAAAACTTTTTAACATTTTGACTTTTTTGTTAATAAAGCTTTATTGCCTTATTTATAACAACTTATCAAAGCTTTATAGAAGAACAATGAAAATTTGTCTTACAAGCTTTAAAAAACTTTTGTTATAATTATGCTTTATTTCCTCAAAATATTTACAGCATTTTTTTTTTTTTGAATTAAGCTTAAAGTTTAAAAAAGCTTTTTTATAAATTGCCTTCATTTCTATGATTTTTTAAAATTTTTATACAAATTTTAGTAGAAAATCGCAATTTAAAGTGTTTTTTTTTTTCTAAATTTTTTTAAAAGCTTTATAATTTAAAAAAGTATTATTTTTAGTAAGCTAAAATTCATAAAGATTTTTAGTTAAAAGTGTTATTAGAAAGCTGTTTTTCAAAATTTGTAAACACTTTTAACAGCTTTGAAAGCTTCAAAAAAGCTTTCTTTACTCAAAACTTTGTAGCTTCAAATAATTTTAAACTTTTTTGCAGAATTTTTAATAAATTATCCTAAAGCTTATTTTGAAAAAAACTTTAAAATGTGTGTTTTAGTATTTTTGTTAAAAGCTTAAATCTTCCAATAAGCTTTTTTATAATTAAATCTTGTTTTTTTTTAATTTTTACAGATTTTGGTTAAAACGCGTGTTTTGAAATAATTTTTAATAAAAAAGTTCTTTAATCTTATAAGCTTTACCTAAAAAACTTTGATATTATTGTAATAAAAAGCTTTTGGTACTGAGATTTCTAAATTTAAAATAAAAATTAACAAATTTTAAATTTAGCTTTAAAAGCTTTCAAGCAAAGCTTACGTATTTTTGTAAGTACAAGTTTTTAGTGAGGAATTTACTAAATTTAACACAAAATATAACAAATTTTAAAGATTTCAAAGATTTTCTTTCTAAAGCTTAAAAGCTATTAAGTCTTTAAAAAAGGTTTTTGTTTATTTAAATGTTATAACAACGATTAAATTAAACTCAATTGAAATTTGTATTTATTTTTCTTTCTTTCACAAGTTTACTTAAAGCAGCCGCTATTCAATTATTGCAAATAAAATAACAATTTCTTAAGTACATTTGTACTCGTCATTATTAAATGTACTTTTTATTTATTATTATCATTGCCGTAATACGAAAGAAAAAAATACAGAAGAAAAAAACATGAAAATTCTACGAAAATATAATAATAACAACAACAATAATAAAATAACAATATTAATAAATTTGTAATAATAAAAACAATAACAAGAGCCAAAGTGAAAACACAAAACAAGAAAAAAAAAAAAAAAAAAACAAACTAAAACAGCAGCAACAATAATAACAAAAACATTTAATAAACAGCAGACATACAAGCAAACAAATTATACACTTAAAACATACATTCATTCATACTTATAAATACAAAAAAAACAAACTATATTATATATTAAAATATGTACATAAACAAAATATATAAAGTATGTACTAAATATAATTTATTTTTATTATTGTTATTGTTGTTTAACTTTACTATATTTATAACAAAAACAAATCTTAACAAAAAAAATTCTTCTTCCTGCCTCTTACTCTTACTTTAGTCAAAAGTACTGTGAAACAACAACAACCATCATAATAATGACAGTCAGCAAGAAGCAGACAAAAATGTAAACAAAAAAAAAAAGAACACAATTTTATAAATTCTATTCTCACCGCTTTATACTAATAAAAAGAGATACAAATAATAAAAAAAATGTGTTCTATCATCAATTTTTTTAAAAAAGCTTTAAAACGAAAGCTTTTTTTCTTTTGTTAATAAATAATAAACAAAAACCACTTAATATTTACTAAAATTGTATAATTGACGAAACTTTAAGTGAAAGAATGAGAGCCTCTTTTGTCTTTCTCGTTTTTGCTAATTCTGTTATTGTTATTGTTTGTCGATGTTTACAAACAAACCAAAAATCAAAACAAGTGATGCCAGATTGGTTTAAAGAAAACAGTTGGTACTTTATTATAAACATTAGACCAGACTGTACAGTATACTAGAGTTTAGACTAGACTATAGAATAGACTGTAGACTAGATTATAGACTAAACAATAGACTAGAGTCTAGACTAGACTATGGAAAGGACTATGGAATAGACTAGACTCTAGACTAGACTATGGAAAGGACTATGGAATAGACTAGACTCTAGACTAGACTATGGAAAGGACTATGGGATAGACTATGAGATAGACTATAGACTAGACTATGGAAAGGACTATAGACTAAATTATAGACTAGACTATAGACTATAGACTAGACTATAGACTAGACTATAGACTAGACTATAGACTAGACTATAGACTAGACTATAGACTAGACTATAGACTAGACTATAGTCTAGACTATAGACTAGACTATAGACTAGACTATAGACTAGACTATAGACTAGACTATAGACTAGACTATATACTAGACTATAGACTAGACTATAGACTATAGATTAGACTATAGACTAGACTATAGATTAGACTATAGACTAAACTATAGACTAGACTATAGACTAGACTATAGACTAGACTATAGACTAGACTATAGACGAGACTATAGACTAGACTATAGACTAGACTATAGACGAGACTATAGACTAGACTATAGACTAGACTATAGACTAGACTATAGACTAGACTATAGACTAGACTATAGACTAGACTATAGACTAGACTATAGACTAGACTATAGACTAGACTATAGACTAGACTATAGACTAGACTATAGACTAGACTATAGACTAGACTATAGACTAGACTATAGACTAGACTATAGACTAGACTATAGACTAGACTAGACTATAGACTAGACTATAGACTAGACTATAGACTAGACTATAGACTAGACTATAGACTAGACTAGACTATAGACTAGACTATAGACTAGACTATAGACTAGACTATAGACTAGACTATAGACTAGACTATAGACTAGACTATAGACTAGACTATAGACTAGACTATAGACTAGACTATAGACTAGACTATAGACTAGACTATAGACTAGACTATAGACTAGACTATAGACTAGACTAGACTATAGACTAGACTATAGACTAGACTATAGACTAGACTAAAGACTAGACCAGGGGTCGGCAAAGTTTTGAGTCGGAAGAGCCAAAATTTACAGTTTACAAAACATATGTTTTAAAAGAGCCACAAAATTGTTGTTTATTAAAACTTTACAAATACTTTATGAATTCACTTCAAAAACATAAAATTGGTTTAATTATCTACAGGACATTCTGCAAGGAATCTTTCTTATAGATTTTTGACTACAAATACTTTTTGAATTTTTATGGGTCATTCGAATGCATTTTTTAAACACTCGTTATATAAAAATATAGAATTTTATTAGAGTAGGGCGACAGTGTTATCATTTAAAAGGCATTTGGAAACATATCAGGAAATGTAAAAATCACGAAAATTGATGACGCAGCTAATACAGTATGAAGTAATATATTAATTTGGCGGCAATCGAGATAAATATTTTACCAACCCCAATATAAGGTCCTTTTCAGAAAATGACTAACGATCATAATTGACTTAACAGTTGCAATATAGCGGCGAAATTCAAAATATACAACTTTTATAAGAACAAAAATCTATCTTCCAAATTTGATTTTAACGTTCATAACTGTCTTAATAATAGCAGTATTATGACAAAATTCAACACAAACATAACATAAACATGATTGACCAATCCCCTTTTAAAAGGTCTACTTCGGAAAATAACTTTAACGTTCATAACTGATTTAATTAACGCTCATAACATGCTTAATAATACCAGCATAGTGGTGCAATTCGTCATAAACAAGTTTATAGGAACAAAAATATCTGTACCAAATTTAATAAGGATGGATTCAGAATTGACCCTACCCACCCATATAGTGTCCACTTTCGAAAACGACGAAAAATACAAGTATAATGATGAAAATCAACACAAACAAGTAGGATCCAAAATTTCATTACCAAATTTTCAATATTTTATAGATCACTGTAAAACGTTTCTAAAACGCGCAATATTTAAATATTGAAGTTTTTAAATAGAACAAGTTTTTAGTATTTACCCAGCAAAAACTCGGTAATGGGTTGTACTTCCATAACCACTTACTTTTCAATAACTACTACTTACCGTCTGCATTACTTAGAAGTACTCTAGTAATGACTTTCTTATAATCTGATATAGAAGTACTTTATTTTCGGCTTTGTCATTTTGTTTGCATATTTTATTTAAATGCGTTTTAAGAATTGTGTTTTACAAAAAATAAAACAAAATTAATTTTGATTGTGAAAACCATTATTTGATGCGCAATAAAAAGGCTAAGGAGTGGTACTGTGTGTAGAACATTTGACTAAAAAATCGAAGTCCCTGGTTCGTATTCTAGCTGGATCTGTTTATTATTAAAAAAATAAAACTATTTACTCAACAACTGTTTTGTAAGAGAAATTGCAAGTACTTCTTTAACTTCCTATTAGTAAGCGTGCGTAGAAGTACTTGCCTCCAATGACATCACCGTGTTAAAAAAATGACTTAAAATGCTAATGACGAAGTAGTGAAAAGAGGTTTTATTAGCTTTTTAACTCATTACTTTTCAATGTAAGTTTTTCCTGGGTAACTGTGTTTAAACTCTCTACATTATTAAGTAATTATTTAATTACTATATTTTGAATTTCCAAGAAATATGTTTTAATTCGAAAAACACGAATAGTTCGGAATGTATGATTATGTTTTACATTTTATCTAATGGCACATCGTAAGAGCGCTCATGAGACCCCATCGTTTATAGGGAACTTTTCAACAAAAAATTTAAATAATTAAAAATTTTCTTACAATACTAACTTGTACATGGAACAAATTCAATAGGAGAGATAGGTTTGTATTGCTTTAGAAAGTTTGGATCATAACGTGTTGTTTAAAGTTTCACAAACGTCTCTAAACTTTCATTTGTTAGTTGTCTCACATACAGAACGATTAAACTAAGTTGAAATGTTGTGTATATTGTAGAAACGATTGCGAATTGTTTTGTTAGTTTTAACAAACACTGCTCGTTAATCTATTCAGAAAGATATATATTTTTTTATAAAATAAAAAAATTGCGTATGAAACTAAAGAGCCATAGCTCCACATCCAAAGAGCCGCATTTGGCTCGCGAGCCGTAGTTTGCCGACCCCTGGACTAGACTAAAGATTAGACTACAGACTAGACTATATAAAGTGTTTGTGTATGTTTTATTAACAAATTGTCTTTTTTTAATAACTCTACCATAACAAAAAAAGCTTATCTTGTTTGTTATTTTTCTCTTTCTCAATTTTTACATTCACTTTTTTACATTTTATACTTTGTTGTGTTCATTTGTTTATATGGCGGAAAAAAGCTGTCATTCTTTTTTTCTCACCTTACCCACTCTTCTACCACAAACTTCTACAAATAATAAAGACTACTTCATACAAACACAAACAAAATGGGCAAATATAAAAATTAAAACAAAAACTATGATAAAATTTCAAATAAAAACAAATTAAAAAAAGAGAAAAATAAACACTTTTGACCTTGAGTATGGTTAATAACTGTGTAATATACTATGTATTACACTTATACATACCATTTATAAATATGTGTATGTTTTTGTATACAATTGAATAAATTCTTAATTTCTTGTTATTGTTGTTTTTGTAGATATTACACGTTTTTTGTTTTTTTGTGTACTCGTTAAAAAAACATGTGAGTTTTACTGAAAAAAAGAGTAGAGTTCTTTTCTCTGAGTGTTTTTTTTTTTCGTATTGTTTTGGTAAATGTTTAATTATTTTGTTTATTTACTGTGGTGTTAAGTGTGAAGATACAATTTGATTACAGAGTGAAAGGTAATTATGGGAACAAATGGTAGAAATAAGTTAATATTGTTTGCATTTTTGTAAAGAAATAAATTTCATGGAGCGACAATTAGTAGGATATGAGTGGGAGTTTTTCTTTGGTATCGATTAGACCTTGAACTTGTCGACAATTTAACGAAATTGTAAACTTTATAAACTTTTAACAACTTAACAAAGAACAGCGGAAAACTTTTGCTATCTGAAACTTGTAAAATGCTTTTAAAATTTAAAAGTTTTCATGAGAATCTAGAAAAAAGTTTAATTTTGGAAAATTTAAAAAAACTTAACGAAACTTTTGTTTTCTGAATTTAAGCTATTTAAAAAGGGATTTCATTAGATTTTTTAATGAAATTGAAAAGATAACGAAATCATGAAAACATTTTTAATTTTGATAATTTTCAAAACTTAACGTATCTTTATTTTCTTAATCAAAAACTTTTAAAACCATTTTTTATTCAAATCATTTAATATGTTTCAACTTCTTTCAATATCAAAAACAAATTTTGGAATTTTGATGAATTTTGAAACTTAACGAAACTTTATTTTTCTGAACGAAAATTATTTCAAGGAAGACTTTATTTAAATCCTTAAATACGTTAAAAATTCTATCAAATTCAAGATCATTTTTGGAATTTTATTCACTTTTTAAACTTAACGAAAGTTTATTTTCTTAACGAAAAATATCTTTAGGAAGATTTTATTAAAATAATTCAATACGTTTAAGGATTTATCAAAATCAAGACAACTTTTGAAATTTTGTTAAATTTTTAAACTTAACGAAAGTTTATTTTCTTAACGAAAACTTCGTTAGGGAAGATTTTATTAAAATCATTCAATACATTTAAGGCTCTATCAAAATCGAGACAATTTTTAAAATTTTGGTAATTTTTGAAACTTAACGAAAGTTTATTTTCTTCACGAAAACAAATTCGAAATATGTTTTATTCATATAATTTAATATGTTTAACCTTCTTTCCAAATCAGGAACAATTTTTTTTTATTATTATGATTTTTTAAACTTAACGAAACTTTATTTTCTTAACGAAAACAATTTTAAGAAAGATTTTATTAAAATCATTCAATGCGTTTAAAGCTCATTCAAATTCAAGATAGTTTTTGGAATTTTGTTAATTTTTAAAACTTAACGAAACTTTATTTTTATAACAAAAACTATTTCAGGAAAGATTTTTTTAAATCATTCAATACGTTTAAGGTTCTATCAAAATCGAGAATTTTTTTAATATTTAGTTAAATTTTGAAACTTAACGAAACTTTATTTTCTTAACGAAAACTATTTTAAGAAAGATTTTATTAAAATCATTCAATATGTTTAAGAATCTATCAAAATCAAAACAATTTTTGAAAATCTGTTAATTTTTGAAACTTAACGAAAGTTTATTTTCTTAACGAAAAGCAATTTGACAATTTCTAAAGCTTAACGAAACTTTATTTTTACAACAAAAACTATTTCAAGATAGATTTTATTAAGATTTAAAGTTAACGAAACTCTAAAATGAAATATTTATCTATAATTTCATCATTATTTTAAATCTTTTAAATTTAAATAAAATCACTTTAATCTTCATGTTTTTGTTTTTTAATTTTTTTGCGACCTGAATATCTAGAAACTAATCTTGTTTATTATTATTCTTTTATGTATTTATTTCTTTCTTTATACCCAAAAAAAATGGAGTGCTTTTTGTTATAATTTTGTTTTTTGCTAAATTTTGGCTAAAAAAATCTACAACAACAGAAAACTTAATAATATATTTTATAAACAAATTAAATGAACAAAACAAAATGAAAATAATAAAGTTATCATAACAAAAAAACTACCAACACTATTAAATAAAATTATAAAAAAAATTAAACAACACCGCAAAATTATTAAAAACAATAAAAAGAGAAAAAATAGGAAAAAGAAAAAATAAAACTATTTCTAAAAATAAATACCACAATGATAACAAAACAAAGAAATCTATTTATGCCAATTTAAACATTTTTTAAATAGACATCCTTCGTTTAGAAATTGCTTAAAAAGACACAAGTAAAATTTTTTCAAACAATTTCAATTTAAACAAATTTGATTGATTTATTAAATTATTGAAATTTACACGTGCTTTTAAAATTTCAATATTTGAAAATTTGTTAAATTTTTTTAATTTGTCTTTTAGGTAGGGTGCAAACAAAGATCTATTTTTCATAAATTTTCACCTTCTTTTAAAATGTCTCTAGTTCTTAATGTTCTTTTGTCACAAAATTTTATTGATAATATTTATTGTAACAAATAATATTGTTTTGCACCTTGATTGTAAATTTTTTTCAATTAGAACCCACACCTTAATTTTTTTCCTTCTACTATGTATTTATAATGGGTTTCCAATAATGGAGACATATGTTTTTATTACCGTTTTGCTCTTAAACCTCAAGGTAAACCACTTTACATATTTATGGTCAAGATAACTGTCAACAGTGGAGACTCTTTAAAGGCAAAAATCTCCAGTTTTAATTCAGTTCTGGTTAAGTTCTATTTAATTTTTACATCAGTTCTAGTTCAGATCTAGTTCAGTTCTAGTTCAGTTCTAGTTTAGTTCAGTTCTAGTTTAGTTCTACATTAGTACTAAGTCAGTTCTAAGTAGTTTAATTCTACATTAGTTCTAGTTCATTTCTCAGTTCTAGTTAAGTTCTAGTTCAGTTCTAGTTCAGTTCTAATTCAGTTCTAGTTCAGTTCTAGTTCAGTTCTAGTTCAGCTCTAGTTCAGTTCTTGTTCAGATCTAGTTCAGTTCTAGTTCAGTTCTAGTTCAGTTCTAGTTCAGTTCTAATTCTAGTTCAGTTCTAGTTCAGTTCTAGTTCAGTTCTAGTTCAGTTCTAGTTCAGCTCTAGTTCAGTTCTTGTTCAGATCTAGTTCAGTTCTAGTTCAGTTCTAGTTCAGTTCTAGTTCAGTTCTAATTCAGTTCTAGTTCAGTTCTAGTTCAGTTCTAGTTCAGTTCTAGTTCAGTTCTAGTTCAGTTCTAGTTCAGTTCTAGTTCAGTTCTAGTTCAGTTCTAGTTCAGTTCTAGTTCAGTTCTAGTTCAGTTCTAGTTCAGTTCTAGTTCAGTTCTAGTTCAGTTCTAGTTCAGTTCTAGTTCAGTTCTAGTTCAGTTCTAGTTCAGTTCTAGTTCAGTTCTAGTTCAGTTCTAGTTCAGTTCTAGTTCAGTTCTAGTTCAGTTCTAGTTCAGTTCTAGTTCAGTTCTAGTTCAGTTCTAGTTCAGTTCTAGTTCAGTTCTAGTTCAGTTCTAGTTCAGTTCTAGTTCAGTTCTAGTTCAGTTCTAGTTCAGTTCTAGTTCAGTTCTAGTTCAGTTCTAGTTCAGTTCTAGTTCAGTTCTAGTTCAGTTCTAGTTCAGTTCTAGTTCAGTTCTAGTTCAGTTCTAGTTCAGTTCTAGTTCAGTTCTAGTTCAGTTCTAGTTCAGTTTCTAGTTCAGTTCTAGTACAGTTCTAGTACAGTTCTAGTTCAGTTCTAGTTCAGTTCTAGTTCAGTTCTAGTTCAGTTCTAGTTCAGTTCTAGTTCAGTTCTAGTTCAGTTCTAGTTCAGTTCTAGTTCAGTTCTAGTTCAGTTCTAGTTCAGTTCTAGTTCAGTTCTAGTTCAGTTCTAGTTCAGTTCTAGTTCAGTTCTAGTTCAGTTCTAGTTCAGTTCTAGTTCAGTTCTAGTTCAGTTCTAGTTCAGTTCTAGTTCAGTTATAGTTCAGTTCCAGTTCAGTTCTACTTCAGTTCTACTTCAGTTCTAGTTCAGTTCAGTTCTAGTTCAGTTCTAGTTCAGTTCTAGTTCAGTTCTAGTTCAGTTCTAGTTTAGTTTTAATTCAGTTCTTCTTCATTACTAGCTCAGTTCTAATTCAACTCTAGTTTAGTTCTACTTAGTTCGTTACTTGTAAATCTGGTTCATGTTTTCTATTGATGAAATGTCCCCTTTTCTGACATTTCACTGTTTTAACATTTCAATGTTTATAGATTTCGAATGTTAACGGTATTTCTATAACAATCAATAATCATAAAATTACCATAAAAGATTAACATTTTAGTACATTTTTTTTTTTATATATATATATATTTATAAGAGTTACTCTTATTGTAATAATAATGCCAGAGCAGGGTAATGAGAGGAGATACTTTGTATAAGCGCCCAGCAAAAATTTTCATTACCTAGTAATCTAGAAAGTAATATTGGAATCTCGTGGAAACTAATTACTTTTGGGGTGAATAACTAATTATTTTTGTTCGACGAGGTTCAAATAATATGTACCTACCTTAAACAAATTAATAAATGGTTACTAATTTGATTACAAAAACTTTGCGAAATAACTAGTTACAAATAAACCTACAAATATGTTATGTGATAGCTAGTTATTTTGGGCCGACTTTGTATGTAGAAAACAAAAAATAAAAAAATTCTCGGCCGGGATTTGAACCCAGGCATTCAGTTGTTTTCTGTGTTTCTCACTCCAGCCGCTTACTCGATGCTCCATTAACATGTTGCTTTTTGTAATATTGAGAACGGCATTTTACAAAAATATATAAATGAATGTCATTTTGAAAAAAAATAAACAGTATCCAGCAGGGCTCGAACGACGAACCCCCTGTTTGTTAAATAAACGACCTAGACAATTGAGCCATAACAAATCCAAATTGTTTTGTTCTTTACCAGTAATAACCTATTCAACTAAATAAAATAATGTGGATGATAATGAACACTCATTACCAAGTAATGTATGAAATAACTACTGGCTATTACCAAAAATTTCAGATTTTTTGCTGGGCGGCTTGTTGCATTAAAAAAAATACATGTTTTCTTAATAAATAAACAATTTCATTAAATAATTGAACCCCTAGTGAGAAGAAATAACAACAAACCATAGTTTTCGTTTAAAATTTAACCAGCTCAAGAATACCCAGTAGAAAATTTCATAATGTATTTTATAGTCTATAGAACCATAGAAAAGTAATGACAAGCCCTTACATGCTACTTTAAATGTCAGTAAAGGCAAATATGAAAATAACTTTACTTATTTTGTTTGTCTCTCTTTTAAAATCTTATATTTCTTACTGGTATTTTCCATCTTACAACCAACGAGACGTTCAAAGTCCAAACCAAAAAGCGCACTTCAATCAAAAGCCCGCGCAAATATTTAAATATTTACTAATGCAATTTACTTATTTTTATGGCAAATTATTTGAAAATGTATAAGTCTGATACATCGTCGCCCTGCATGTGTATTTACATGTGAGTCTGATAATAATTAAAACAAAAAACAACAACGAAAACAGTGTTCTGAAGTGATCATGCTTTTTTAACGCCCCTCTTTTTTAAGAGCCCTTGTCTTGGAGATTACTTTGTAAAAAAAAAACAAAAACAATAAAACAGTTAACTGAAATAAAGTACCCTACTGTTGGTTATTTAAAATGGTCAGACTGAACATTTCCAGATTCTGATCTAGTTCAGTCTAGTTTAATTCTAGGTTAGATCTAGTTCAGTTCAAGTTCAGTTCTAGTTCAGTTCTAGTTCAGTTCTAGTTCAGTTCTAGTTCAGTTCTAGTTCAGTTCTAGTTCAGTTCTAGTTCAGTTCTAGTTCAGTTCTAGTTCAGTTCTAGTTCAGTTCTAGTTCAGTTCTAGTTCAGTTCTAGTTCAGTTCTAGTCAGTTCTAGTTCAGTTCTAGTTCAGTTCTAGTTCAGTTCTAGTTCAGTTCTAGTTCAGTTCTAGTTCAGTTCTAGTTCAGTTCTAGTTCAGTTCTAGTTCAGTTCTAGTTCAGTTCTAGTTCAGTTCTAGTTCAGTTCTAGTTCAGTTCTAGTTCAGTTCTAGTTCAGTTCTAGTTCAGTTCTAGTTCAGTTCTAGTTCAGTTCTAGTTCAGTTCTAGTTCAGTTCTAGTTCAGTTCTAGTTCAGTTCTAGTTCAGTTCTAGTTCAGTTCTAGTTCAGTTCTAGTTCAGTTCTAGTTCAGTTCTAGTTCAGTTCTAGTTCAGTTCTAGTTCAGTTCTAGTTCAGTTCTAGTTCAGTTCTAGTTCAGTTCTAGTTCAGTTCTAGTTCAGTTCTAGTTCAGTTCTAGTTCAGTTCTAGTTCAGTTCTAGTTCAGTTCTAGTTCAGTTCTAGTTCAGTTCTAGTTCAGTTCTAGTTCAATTCCAGTTAAGTTCTAGTTCAGTTCTAGTTCAGTTCTAGTTCAGTTCTAGTTCAGTTCTAGTTCAGTTCTAGTTCAGTTCTAGTTCAGTTCTAGTTCAGTTCTAGTTCAGTTCAGTTCTAGTTCAGTTCTAGTTCAGTTCTAGTTCAGTTCAGTTCTAGTTCAGTTCTAATTCAGTTCTAGTTCAGTTCTAGTTCAGTTCTAGTTCAGTTCTAGTTCAGTTCTAGTTCAGTTCTAGTTCAGTTCTAGTTCAGTTCTAGTTCAGTTCTAGTTCAGTTCTAGTTCAGTTCTAGTTCAGTTCTAGTTCAGTTCTAGTTCAGTTCTAGTTCAGTTCCAGTTCAGTTCTAGTTCAGTTCTAGTTCAGTTCTAGTTCAGTTCTAGTTCTGTTCTAGTTCAATTCTAGCTCTTGTTATAGTTCAGTTCAGTTCTAGTATAGTTCTAGTTTAGTTTTAGTTCACTGCAAGTTCAGTTCTGGTTATGAACTAGTTCAATTCTAGTTCAATGCAATTTCAGTTCTAGTTCAATTCCAATTTAATTATAGTTTTGTTCTGGGTCTGTTCAGTTCTGGTTCAGTTCAGTTTCATTATACCGCTTTCCAATTTTCATTATTATAAAGGTTTTTGTTTTAAATATTTCACTCTCATTAACTCATGTAAACAAATTATTAATATAAGTTTTTATAGAATTCTTTGTCTGTTAAAGCTCATTAAATATTAAACAATAAAAAGTTCATAAAAAATATTTTATTTACACAATTTGTTAATATTGTTACGTTTTACCTTTTAAAACGTTCGTTTATTTCCTTTTGAAATAAACTGGATTCTTCTTATTGCAAATAAAAGCGTCAATTTGTTAAAAACTACAACAACAACACAGTTTTATACACAAATACTTTTATAACACAACTTATATAGTAGACTGTAAGGCTGTCTTTTTATCTTTAACACACGAAAGCACACTTGACTTTATTAACTTTACTCAATGACGATTTATTACAGACTGACTCATTTGGTGATTGCCACCGCTATTTATACATGGGCATCACCTTCTTTATATTTCCAGTTTATTCTGGCTCCATCATCTAGATACTTCTACTGATGTAAGTCAATGTTTAGTGGAGACACACACCTCTTCAACGCTTAGTGATGCCACCCAAATGTTAGTCGCTAAGAAATGTCGGGAACTGGCCGTTAAAAACCGTTTAGTTTAAATGCAAATTCAATTTCGTAACACTGTCCCCCGCTTAAGCCTGTTCGTCCCGAATAGGCACAGATTTACAGTCTTCCACATTTTCGTATCCTATAGACCACGTCGTCCAATTTTTGAACTTTCCAGTAATTCTGTGGTTTGGAAGACAATCCCTTACTACGTTGTGGGTTATAGTGTGGTACTAACGGCTCTTTAACATTCCCGACTCGATCATATCTGGCCATCATCTTTTCGCTTGCCACTTTAAATCGTCTCTGAACGATTTCATTAGGTCCTTGTTCTTTGGTGAATTCCCTGGCGGTATTTTTCTCACAATTATTTGCTGCCTTTGCTGAAGCACATTTACCCATCTTGGAATCCAGCTCGTCGACCTCTTTACAGCTGGGCAGATCAAGCTTTCGCTCAGGAACCACATCGTCATTGCACGGTTGAACGGGCACCTCCATTGTAACATGGTCACTTTTCACGTATGCTGATTCTGCCACCCACAAGCTGTTATCCATGCAATCTTCCTCAACACTGACCCACACGGCCAGTGGCGGTGGCAAATTTTGATGATCTACTGCAACCAGTTTTCTTACATAGGCCTTACTTTGATATCCGACATCAAGAGGTATTTCAACATTTCGCCAAATCATAACATTTGGTCCCAGATGTAATTTAATGCCATGCATAATCATGAAGTCTGCACCAATGATTACCTCGTCCACGATATCGGCAACAATAAATACATGATCTACGCTTATGTTGGCAATGATTACTTTCGCATTTACTTTACCATAGACAGTGGCAGGCTCTCCAGTGGCGGTGCGTAATCTTACCCCGCATAGTGGTTCAATTGTTTTCTTAACTAAATCTGGTCTAATAATAGACTGCGACGCTCCTGTGTCTATAGTAAAAATGTGCTTTCGACCATTGATGTATCCACCAGCAGTTAGATTACTATTTTTCTGCTGCATTACTGATATGGAGATTGTGGGGCCGTCATATGTGGGAGTTAGCTCTTGCCCCTGTTGGTTGTTTCTTGGCGGTGAGACCGATCTGGTACGTTTTCTTTGTGCTTTGCAGTTTCGCTGAATATGTCCGGTTTTTCCACAGTTATAGCATTTGATTTTGGCTTTATTTTGTTTCTCATTTAAAGCCTCTAAAACTGCCTCTTTTATCTCAGTGACTATATTCCTTTCGTTTTCAGCGACAACCTCGACATTTCGTACCTTGAATATTTGTGGCTTTGAAATTATTTTAGCCGTTTCTTGTGCCAGCGCAAATGAGACAGTTTCAGCGAATGATGGCTTTGGTGTGGCACAAACCGCATGTTTTATCTCAGGATCACGTATGCCATTTATAAATGCCTCTATCTTGAAAATATCCAAAAACGGGTGATGTTCTCCTGGATAAGTAAGCTGTATCAATCGCTCGATTTCCAATGCAAAGTCTTGTAGTGTCTCATTGGCCTTCTGCACTCTGCCACGCAATTCCATTCGGTATAATTCCTTTTTATGTTCTCCACCGTACTTGCGTTGTAGTGCTTCCATTATGTCGTCATAATTATTTCTGTTGCTCACTGGTACGCTCTCAAGAACTACTGAAGCACCTCCTTTTAAGGCTAAGATCAATTCTATAGCTTTTTCTTCATTATTCCACATGTTTCTGATGGCAACTGTCTCAAACTGGAACTTGAACACATTAAAAGGTGTGGTGCCATCAAAACTAGGGGCTTTTATTCTACTCGAGGTTTCTGGAATGATTCGTACAGCTCCTTCTTGATATTGCAGATTATTCATCTTTGTTTCTAAGTCTGACACCTTTTTGTCAATGCCATCTACTCTGCTATTAATAACCTCAGACACTTCCAGAATTTTTTCTTCTGTGGCTCTTGAACTTTCCTGAAATTTTGCTTCCATTTCAGCTAAGTGTTTAAAAGTTTCCTTTACTTCAGCTTTAACCTCAGCTCGAAGTTTCTCGTTGTCAGTAAGAAGTTTCTCGTTGTCAGTAAGAAGTTTCTCGTAGTTAGCCTTAGAAGTTTCTTGAACTTCAGCAAATTTCTCCATCATAGCGGCAAACATTGTGTTTAAGTCCATGTTGCTCGTTGTTGAGCGAGTACATATCTCAGTTTCTTCTTTGTACTCGAATTCGTATGTACCTATGTCAATGTCACGCCGCTTGAATTCATCTATTAGCCTCTTTTGCAATTCTGCCTTATTACCGGCTGTCGGTAACTCCATCTTACTCAATTCTCTCTTGAGTTGTTCCACTTTTAGTTCTTCGAACTTCATGACTGCTTTTTTTTATTATGCAATTCCGCTTCTGACACCAATTGTTACGTTTTACCTTTTAAAACGTTCGTTTATTTCCTTTTGAAATAAACTGGATTCTTCTTATTGCAAATAAAAGCGTCAATTTGTTAAAAACTACAACAACTCTTTATTTACACAGTTTTATACACAAATACTTTTATAACACAACTTATATAGTAGACTGTAAGGCTGTCTTTTTATCTTTAACACACGAAAGCACACTTGACTTTATTAACTTTACTCAATGACGATTTATTACAGACTGACTCATTTGGTGATTGCCACCGCTATTTATACATGGGCATCACCTTCTTTATATTTCCAGTTTATTCTGGCTCCATCATCTAGATACTTCTACTGATGTAAGTCAATGTTTAGTGGAGACACACACCTCTTCAACGCTTAGTGATGCCACCCAAATGTTAGTCGCTAAGAAATGTCGGGAACTGGCCGTTAAAAACCGTTTAGTTTAAATGCAAATTCAATTTCGTAACAATATATTAATAATATAACAAATCTTTTAAGTTGCAAATTGTGGCAAACATGAGCATTTTGTAATTTATACTTTTTTTTAATTTTTTATTATAAATACAATATGGCTGCTGTGATTTTTCAACACGTCCCCAGTTCGCACGATAATAATCTGGGTGTCACTTGTCTAGAATATTTACCACCAGATAGACAAAAGTCTATCTATCTGTCTGTCTATACTGACTGGTGGTGGTATGATTTACTTGTCTATCAAATAGTTTATTTGACGGCGTCTTTGTCTGCGAATTTTTTTGTTTGTCGAGTAGATTTGCATTTTCCTTTACAAAAACTCAACTATTGTTACAACCCGCCACCCAGTTTTATGTTTTTTACTTTGTTTAAAAAACTAATTGTAGACAATTTTTAAGTGTAATTGTTAGAAAAATATTTATTATTATTATTTTTCAATTCTTAAGTATGGCACGAGTTGAGACACGTTTTTAAAGTGTTTTTATTTTTCAAAGGAAAACAAAAAAGAATGACTGAAATTTTAGAAAATAATATAATAATTTACGAAGAAATAATTTAAACAAAGAAATTTTTAGAAAAATATGTATTTTAAATCTTTTTTTTTAAGGGACTCAAAGGAAAATCCCAACTTTTACATTTCATTTTAAATTGAAATTGTTATTTATCATTTTAATTTTTTGTTTTAAATATTAAAATTCAATTTGTCGTCCTTATTTTTAACTAGACCATTGTCTGGGGCATTTGATTTAAGATTATTATATTATTTTCTTTTATATTGTTCTTATTTTATTTAAATTATAATTATTGTTATAAAATAAAATCTTGTATGATGGAAATGTCTCGACTGGTTGCAACATTTAAAGCAGCTGAGAATTTAAATTGATTTAATCTAATGCGTCGTTGTATTTCATAGTTTTTTTAATAATTTAATCATAAAGGGAGTTAATGAAATAGAATTTCATTAATACATAATTTAGTAGTGTTGCATAAATTTAATTAATCAATTTCGTTCAATGCTACTTCATTTCTAGTTCAGTTCTAGTTCAGTTCTAGTTCAGTTCTAGTTCAGTTCTAGTTCAGTTCTAGTTCAGTTCTAGTTCAGTTCTAGTTCAGTTCTAGTTCAGTTCTAGTTCAGTTCTAGTTCTCAGTTCTAGTTCAGTTCTAGTTCAGTTCTAGTTCAGTTCTAGTTCAGTTCTAGTTCAGTTCTAGTTCAGTTCTAGTTCAGTTCTAGTTCAGTTCTAGTTCAGTTCTAGTTCAGTTCTAGTTCAGTTCTAGTTCAGTTCTAGTTCAGTTCTAGTTCAGTTCTAGTTCAGTTCTAGTTCAGTTCTAGTTTCAGTTCTAGTTCAGTTCTAGTTCAGTTCTAGTTCAGTTCTAGTTCAGTTTCTAGTTCAGTTCTAGTTCAGTTCTAGTTCAGTTCTAGTTCAGTTCTAGTTCATTTCTAGTTCAGTTCTAGTTCCAGTTTCTAGTTCAGTTCTAGTTCAGTTCTAGTTCAGTTCTAGTTCAGTTCTAGTTCAGTTCTAGTTCAGTTCAGTTCAGTTCTAGTTCAGTTCTAGTTCAGTTCTAGTTCAGTTCTAGTTCAGTTCTAGTTCAGTTCTAGTTCAGTTCTAGTTCAGTTCTAGTTCAGTTCTAGTTCAGTTCTAGTTCAGTTCTAGTTCAGTTCTAGTTCAGTTCTAGTTCAGTTCTAGTTCAGTTCTAGTTCAGTTCTAGTTCAGTTCTAGTTCAGTTCTAGTTCAGTTCTAGTTCAGTTCTAGTTCTAGTTTAGTTCTACATTAGTACTAAGTCAGTTCTAGTTTAATTCTACATTAGTTCTAGTTCATTTCTCAGTTCTAGTTAAGTTCTAGTGCAGTTCTATTGCAGTTCTAGTGCAGTTCTAGTTCAGTTCTAGTTCAGTTCTAGTTCAGTTCTAGTTCAGTTCTAGTTCAGTTCTAGTTCAGTTCTAGTTCAGTTCTAGTTCAGTTCTAGTTCAGTTCTAGTTCAGTTCTAGTTCAGTTCTAGTTCAGTTCTAGTTCAGTTCTAGTTCAGTTCTAGTTCAGTTCTAGTTCAGTTCTAGTTCAGTTCTAGTTCAGTTCTAGTTCAGTTCTAGTTCAGTTCTAGTTCAGTTCTAGTTCTAGTTCAGTTCTAGTTCTAGTTCAGTTCTAGTTCAGTTCTAGTTCAGTTCTAGTTCAGTTCTAGTTCTAGTTCAGTTCTCGTTCAGTTCTAGTTCAGCTCTAGTTTAGTTCTAGTTCAGTTCTAGTTCAGTTCTAGTTCAGTTCTAGTTCAGTTCTAGCTCAGTTCTAGTTCAGTTCTAGTTCAGTTCTAGTTCAGTTCTAGTTCAGTTCTAGTTCAGTTCTAGTTCAGTTCTAGTTCAGTTCTAGTTCAGTTCTAGTTCAGTTCTAGTTCAGTTCCTATTCATTTCTTGTTTAGTTCCGATTTTATTCCGTTTTATTTCTATTTAAAGAAAAATTTTTATCTTGTACTATTAATTAATATTCTAATAAAATGTTCCTCTTCTTTTCTTTTTAGTTTGTGCAATAAAATCAAAAGTTCTAAAAAGAGTTACACATCTACATAAAAGACCTCCTCAGAGGTCAAGCCCCAATATAAATTGGGTGGGCTTAATCAAATCAACAAACATAACTAACAAAGACCAGCAAAAGGCTTTTATTTCGAAAGCCCAACATACCGAAAAGAAACAAAACTAAAGAGTTTCTCGTTTAAACTCTTTAAATTTAAAAATACAATGACAGAAAATCAAATATTTCCCATGTCGACAGAATTATTCGACACCTCTTCCAATAGCAGTAATCCACTGAAATACGATTTGTATACGTTGGGATTAACAACCAGTGTAGGATCGGCAACAGCATTATTTGCAACATTTACGAATACGAGCAGCGGCGGAGGTATTGGCACAAATTCTCTATTTACACCCACAAGTAGCAGCAGTAGTAGTGTTGGCGGTGGTGGTGGTGGTAGTGGCAGTAGTAATGTTATGCTAACGAATGCCATAACGATACCACGTAGTAATAATCCAAATCAAAGTCATAATCCCTATCAAGACGAGGCACAACATCATCCCACCAACAGTCCATTTCTTAGTCATTTATTGCATCATCAGCAGCAACAGAATCTTCAGCAACAACAACAGCAGCAGCATATAAATAACATGATGTCTTCTTCAGCCAATATGCAGCAGCAGCAACAACAACAACAGCAGCAGCAGCAACAGAATCAGCAACATTCCAGCGGTTTGTTGTCTAATTCTCTTTCCGATTATTCCGATTATACTTTAGATGCTTCTCTTTCACCCTCTCTGTTGCAAGATGTCAGTTTAAGTGCTGCCGCTAACTCACAGAGTCTTAATTCCGGTCAAAATTCTAGCGCCTCCCTAACATCACCCTTTTATAGCCAAGATCCTTCATCGCCTCTTAGTAATAACAATGGTTCGGTGGGTAGTAATGGCGCAACAGGCGGTAGCAATGGCAGCGGAAACTCCAGTAATCTAAATATCTCCTCTTCTACTGATATCACTGGAGTTACTTTTCTCACTTCTACCGCCACAGCAGATGATTCCTCATCTCTGTTGTACGACTCAAATCTGGCGCCTAATTCGATGTGGAGTGATGTTGGCAGTGCTATATCCACCAAACATGAACCCTTTTTCATAGAGGAAAACTATATTTTTCCCTTGGATAAATCGGATGTTAATAATACAGGTTTTGGTGATTTTGAAGGTGATATTGCGAACTTAGAAGATATAGGAAATTTGGAGGACTTTTTGCCATCTTCAGGTTCTCATGACGATGCTGGACACTCGTTTCATTTGCTATCGCCTTCTCTGCATGCAGCCGCACAAAGTAGCACACCTTCACCGGGTATGGGACCACCCATGGAACTGTTGCAGCATCAGCAACAGGAACAACAACATCAACATATAACACAGTTTACGCAAATACAAACAATGCAGAACTCTAATGGTGAAGCTAATGGCAACTCTAATCAAACAAATTCTATGCAAATCCAACAGCAGCAGCAACAACAACAACAACAAAATCATCAAAGTTCCTCTAGTCCATATGAAATTTATCACAGTACACCAAATAAACATCAATTGCAGCAACAACAACACAATACCAATTTTTCACCGGGAAGTCTAGTAAGTAGTCTTTAACAATTTTATCCTTTTTAGTTCAGTTCTAGTTCAGTTCTAGTTCAGTTCTAGTTCAGTTCTAGTTCAGTTCTAGTTCAGTTCAAGTTCAGTTCAAGTTCAGTTCAAGTTCAGTTCTAGTTCAGTTCTTGTTCAGTTCTAGTTCAGTTCTAGTTCAATTCTAGTTCAGTTCTAGTTCAGTTCTAGTTCAGTTCTAGTCCAGTTCTAGTTCAGTTCTAGTTCAGTTCTAGTTCAGTTCTAGTTCAGTTCTATTTCAGTTCTAGTTCAGTTCTAGTTCAGTTCTAGTTCAGTTCTAGTTCAGTTCTAGTTCAGTTCTAGTTCAGTTCTAGTTCAGTTCTAGTTCAGTTCTAGTTCAGTTCTAGTTCAGTTCTAGTTCAGTTCTAGTTCAGTTCTAGTTCAGTTCTAGTTCAGTTCTAGTTCAGTTCTAGTTCAGTTCTAGTTCAGTTCTAGTTCAGTTCTAGTTCAGTTATAGTTCAGTTCTAGTTCAGTTCTAGTTCAATTCTAGTTCAGTTCTAGTTCAGTTCTAGTTCAGTTCTAGTTCAGTTCTAGTTCAGTTCTAGTTCAGTTCTAGTTCAGTCCTAGTTCAGTTCTAGTTCAGTTCTAGTTCAGTTCTAGTTCAGTTCTAGTTCAGTTCTAGTTCAGTTCTAGTTCAGTTCTAGTTCAGTTCTAGTTCAGTTCTAGTTCAGTTCTAGTTCAGTTCTGGTTCTTGTTCAATTCTATTTTAGTTCAAGTTTACTTATGTTTAGTTATTAAATTTATCTCTCTTTTTTCTTCTTTGTAGCCTTCTCCATCACCATTACAAATGAATTCCATAACGCCACCACCACCTCATACCAATCGTTCACAATACCAGAGTCAAGTCAAATCACGCAACATGCAAGAGCTGCTGAAAAAAGATTTCTCCATATCGCCCGATCGTAATAATTCGTCTTGTCTCTTGGGCCATTCGGTACCCGCTACACATGGCCTCCTAATGTCTGCCAATACTTTGAGTCCCAGTAGTGGCAGCAGTGGTTTTGGTAGTACAAATGGTGCCAACATTAGTTCCGGTTCCTCGAATGCCCCTGTGATAAGTGTGAATAGTGCACGCAAGCAAATGTATATGGCCAATGAAGGCAATACAATATCTAGATTATCCTCGTCGGCGCCCACACATTTGGGTCCGACCGATATATGGATGCGTAGAGAACCCAGACAGCATTTACTATCTACCAGTTCCTTGGCCGAAGCCGAGTCTTTCTCATCCCTAAGTACCGGCAGTGTTTTGTCACCCGATGGCCATGACTATTCACAAGATGATGACGATGATATTTCAACCGATTATAATAGTGATCACTATGATGATTTATCCTCTGACAATGGTTCCGATAATGAAGATGATAATTCCACTATACATGGCCGTTCAAATTCTATGAGCAGTAATCAATTGTCTTCATCCAAAGGCAAAGAGAGATTCTTTTGGCAGTATAATGTTCAGGCCAAGGGGCCCAAAGGCAAACGTTTAGTTTTCCAATCGAAATTAGAAGATCCTCATGTTTTGAATGAGGTCACCGATCCGGTATTTAGTCCTAATTGTTCTGTTAGAGGCATAAAGGTGTATAAGGTGATTTAGCATTTGACAAAAAGAACAAAAGAATTTTACTAACTTTTTTCTTTTTTTGGTTTTCTCCCCTATAGCATAGTGGTAAGGCACGCAAAGGTGATGGTAATGATTTGACCCCAAATCCTCGAAAATTACATAATATTGGCAAAGAATTAGATCGTTTAAGTCGCACCATTAACGATATGACTCCCGTATCCGAACTGCCCTTCAATGTAAGACCCAAGTCGCGCAAAGAGAAAAATAAATTAGCCTCACGAGCCTGTCGTTTAAAGAAGAAGGCTCAACATGAGGCCAATAAAATTAAACTATTTGGTTTGGAAATTGAACATAGTAAGTTTAGGTGTGAATATAAAATAGAAAAGATATAAATTTTCTTAATTTTTTAACATTTTCAGAACGTTTATTAAATGCTATTAGTGATATTAAACAGAATCTTGCTTTAAAATATCGCAAACAGAATGTGGGCGAAAATGCCGATGAGGTGGAACAACAAATTGAAAGAATTTATAAACATGCTATAGGTAAGTTAAGATTTTAAAGTACATATTTTTAAGAAAAACTTTTCATCATTCTGAAATATTTTACTATTATTGTACCCTTCACCACCTTCGTGGGAAGGGTATATATATGTCCGTCATTCCGTCCCCATAAAGCAGAGTCATTTAAGCTATGTCCGTCTATATGTTTGTTGAAATCAACTTTTTGAAGATCCCATGTATCTTCGGGATCCAAATCCTCAATAATTCTGTCAGACATGCTTTCGAGAAGAAGGACTAAATGAGAACTTATAACATATACTTCTTGATACTTTTTTCGATCTTCAAAAAGTACTTTTTGGTTTTTATGCAATATTAAACCTAGAAACATGAAATTAAGCATATACAGCCCGGTGTAAGTGAGAACCAAAAAAAGGGAATTTTTTGGTACTTTTTTTTTGTTCTTCAAAAGGTACTTTTTGAATTTTTGTATAATATTGAACCTAGAAACATGAAATTAAGCATGTGGAGCCCGAAGTAGATGAGAAGTTAAAAAAGGAGACTTTTTGGTACTTTTTCCTTTGTCAAAAGGTACTTTTTTGAATTTTTCTATAATATTGAACCTAGAAACATGAAATTAAGCATGCTGAGCCCGAAGTAAATGAGAACTTATCAAAAGGGACTTTTTGGTACTTTTTCCTCCTTCAAAATGTACTTTTTAAATTTTTCTTTAATATTGAACCTTGAAACATGAAATTAAGATTGTACGGAATAAATGAGAACCCAAAAACGGGCTATTTAGTACTTTTTCTTTCTTCAAAAGGTACTTTTGGAATTTTCTATATAATTGAACCTAGAAACATGATATTAAGCATGTAGAGCCCGAAGTAAATGAAAACTTATAAAAGGGGACTTTTTGGTACTTTTGCGTTCTTCAAAAGGTACTTTTGGACTTTTATGTAACATTGAACATAGAAACATGAAATTAACCATGTAGAGTCTGAAAAATAATGAGAACTTATAAAAATTAAGTTGTTCAAAATAGTTTTTTAGAAAAAGTAGTATGTTTGGTACTTTTCCAAAATTTGTTTAGAAAAAGTAGTTTTTTCTAATTTTTTTTTGCATAAATTTACTTTTGGTTATTAAAAATCTTAAAAAAGTCATTTTAGAAAAGAGTAGTATTTTAACTACTTTTTAATTATTTTTTTATAAAAGTTTTGTTTTATTGTTTATAAAATTGCTAAAAATATATTTTTGTCTAATAAGCTTCAGAATGCTAAAAATCATTTAAGTTGTTCAAATAGTTTTTTAAAAAAGTAGTATTTTTGCTACTTTTTCAAAATTTGTTTAGAAAAAGTTTTTTTTTTTTAATATTTTGCATAAATTCACTTTTTGTTATTAAAAATCATTGAATAAGTCATTTTAGAAAAGAGTAGTATTTTAACTACTTTTTTATTATTTCTTTAAAAAAGTTTTGTTTTTTTGTTTATAAAAGTGCTAAATAAATAAATTTTTGTTTAATAAGCTCCAGAATGCTAAAAAACATCACTTAAGTTGTTCTAAATAGTTTTTTAGAAAAAGTAGTATTTTTGCTACTTTTTCAAATTTGTTTAGAAAAAGTAGTTTTTTCTAATTTTTTTTTTTTTTTTTTTTTTTTTGAATAAATTTACTTTTGGTTATTAAAAATCCTAAAAAAGTCATTTTAGAAAAGAGTAGTATTTTAACTACTTTTTTATTATATTTTTTATAAAAGTTTTGTTTTATTGTTTATAAAATTGCTAAAAATATATTTTTGTTTAATAAGCTCCAGAATGCTAAAAAAATCATTTAAGTTGTTCAAAATAGTTTTTTAAAAAAAGTAGTATTTTAGCTACTTTTTCATAATTTGTTAAAAAAAAAAGTTTTTTTATATTTTTTTCCAAAAATTGTGTTAAAAATCAATTTACGGTTACTAAAAATCTTTAAAAAATCATTTTTGAAAAGATTAGTATTTTTAGTACATTTTTAAAGAAAAATTTTTTTTTAATAAATTTCGGTTCTGTGGACTCCAGAATGCTAAAAAAATCATTTAATTTGTTAAAAATTGCTTTTTAGAAAAAGTAGTATTTTTGTTACTTTTTCAAACTTTATTAAGAAAAAGTTATTTCTTTTAATTTTTTCAAAAAATTGTATTAAAAATCACTTATGGTTACTAAAAATCTTTCAAAATTCATTTTCGAAAAGAGTAGTATTTTTAGTACTTTTTTTTAAATATTTTTTTATAAAATTTTGGTTCTGTGGGCTTTAGAATGCTGAAAAAAATCACTTAAACTATTTAGTTCAAATTAGTTTTTTATAAAAAAAAGTAGTATTTTTGCTACTTTTTCAAAATTTGTTTAGAAAAAGTTTTTTTCTAAATATTTTGCATAAATTCACTTTAGGTTATTAAAAGTCAATGAAATAGTAATTTTAGAAAAGAGTAGTATTTTTACTACTTTTTGGTTTCTGTTCTCCAGATTTCTAAAAAAATAACTACTTTTCAATCAACACAAGATTTTTGTAAAACTAATTTTATTTTATTTAATGTTTGTTTAATAAGCTCCAGAATGTTAAAAAAATCATAATTTTTTTTAAAAATGGCATTTTAGAAAAAGTAGTATTTTTGCTACTTTTTCATAATATTTTTTTCAAAAATTGTGGTAAAAATCTATTACGGTTACTAAAAATCCTTAAAAACACTTTTTAGAAAAAAGTAGTTTTTTTTACTACTTTTTTAAAATTATTTTTTTTATAAAATTTTTGTTTTGGTGACCTGTAGAAGGCTAAAAATAATATATTTTTTATTAAAACATGATTTTTAAAAAAGTAGTATTTCTACTACTTTTTTTTTAAATGTTATTTTATTTAAATTTTTGTTTTTAGGGACTTACGTGTAACAAAATGTATTAATTTCTTTTCTTTTTTTGTGTTAATTGCAGGAGGTTTAGCTATTGCTGGCGGTAGCACGGATTTTGTAAATAAAGTTTTGGAAAATGTTAAAAATGGCCAACCCCAGGGGGGTTTGGAAGAACTCCGAAATACCTAAATATTTTCTCATCAATTTACAAAAATAAACGTAATAACAAAAATCTATAAATTAAAACAAATACAAAGATAAAGAAACACTGCAACATAAGAGGCAAAATACAATATTTTTAAAAATATAAAGATAAAACGATTGATTGAAAGCAAATGAAAAAAAAAAAGTATAAAAACAAGTAAGAATTAAATATTTAACAAGAAAACATTTTTTTTTTTATTTTTTTGTAAAATGCTACCAGTTTTACCTGTTTTTATTATAAAATAAAAATGTGTATAAATATATAATTTTTTAAAATGTTTTATTTTACTGTTTTATTAATATGATTTTTTAAGCATTTGTTTGTTAAGTTTAATTTTTTAAGTTGAAAACTTTTTTTTAAGGAAGACCCTTTAAAATGCTGTTTTATTAATTTATATTTTATATAAAAAACGTTCTATTTTTTATTAAATTTATTTGCTGTCATATTATTAATTGTTAATGTTTAAAGTTTTGTTACTGTTAAACATGATTTAAAAAAAAGTGGGGTCCTTTAGTTTATTTTTTTTAAATAATTTTTTAAATTTTTATATAAAAAAACGCAAAAACCACAATAATTAAAAAAAAAACGAAAAGTTTATAAATTATATTTTATCTAATAAAGTTTAAACGCACTAAATGTTTTCTTTTTATCCCAAAACTGTATAATAAATAATATTATTATTAATTAATTATTAAATCTATAAATATATTCTATAAAATATGTTAAACAAAAAACAAATTTAATAACTAACTTACTTATAGAGTTCTTATCTAATTATATACATTTTTTTCTAGGTGTATATAACAAAATATATTTTATTTTTAATTAAATATTTGTTTGCAAAAAAAAAAAAAAAGCATGAAGAAAAAAACAAAAGCAAAAACAAACATTTATATAAAATACAACATATTTTTACATGGTGATATATTTTTTAATTTTTTTTTTTCTATTTTTTAATTTTTAAGTTTAAAACTATTATTTTTCTTTATATTTTATTATAATTTAAGTTTGTTTTATTAAAAAAACGAAAAAAAAAAAAACAAAATTACCTACACTTATTATATACTTTATAATTATATATATATAATTTTTTCTAAATAAACCAACCCAATATTTAATATCTAAATATGAAAAGAAAAAAAAAAAAAAACTAAACAAAAAAACTGTATAATTTAATTTGAGTTTAATTAATTTTTATTAAATTATTGTTACTGTGTTTTTGTTTGTAATTTGTTTATACATTTATTTACTTTTCTTTAAGTTTGTTCTTCTTTTTCCGTAAGATATTTAAAAAAAAAAAACAAATTGTGTCCCCTTAGATTTCATTCCTGGGTTTCCTAAGTTCATGCTGAATTTTATTAAAATGTCTATTTTTTTTATTATTTGATCATGAGCAATATTGCCTTCAAGTTTCTTTTATAATATTTCTTTCACAATCCTTATTGACTCCTGATTTAAATTCGAAAAATCTAGAGCTTAAAGTATATTTTTCTAAAGGTTTTGTTTTAGTTCAGAGTTTTTTGTAGTTCTGTTCTAGCTCTATTCTAGTTCAGTTCTAATTCAGTTTCAGTTAAGTTCTAGTTCAGTTTTAGTCCTCTTCTAGATTTGCTCTATTCTATTCTAATTCTAGATTTATTCTAGTTCAGTTCTGGTTCAGTTCTAGTTCAATTCTAGTTCAGTTCTAGTTCAGTTCTAGTTCAGTTCTAGTTCAGTTCTAGTTCTGTTCTAGTTCTGTTCTAGTTCAGTTCTAGTTCTAGTTCAGTTCTAGTTCAGTTCTAGTTCAGTTCTAGTTCAGTTCTAGTTCAGTTGTAGTTCAGTTCTAGTTCAGTTCTAGTTCAGTTCTAGTTCAGTTCTAGTTCAGTTCTAGTTCAGTTCTAGTTCAGTTCTAGTTCAGTTCTAGTTCAGTTCTAGTTCAGTTCTAGTTCTGTTCTAGTTCAGTTCTAGTTCAGTTCTAGTTCAGTTCTAGTTCTGTTCTAGTTCTGTTCTAGTTCAGTTCTAGTTCAGTTCTAATTCAGTTCTAGTTCAGTTGTAGTTCAGTTCTAGTTCAGTTCTAGTTCAGTTCTAGCTCCGTTCTAGTTCTGTTCTAGTTTTGTTTTAGTTCTGTTCTAGCTCCGTTCTAGTTCTGTTCTAGTTTTGTTCTAGTTCTGTTCTAGTTTTGTTTTAGTTCTGTTCTAGCTCCGTTCTAGTTCTGTTCTAGTTCTGTTCTAGTTCTTTTCTAGTTCTGTTCTAGTTTTGTTCTAGTTCAGTTCTAATTCAGTTCTAGTTCAGTTCTACTTCAGTTCTAGTTCCGTTCTAGTTCAGTTCTAATTCAGTTCTAGTTCATTTCTAGTTCAGTTCTAGTTCAGTTCTAGTTCAGTTCTAATTTAGTTCTAGTTCAGTTCTAGTTCAGTTCTAGTTCAGTACTAGTTCTGTTCTAGTTCAGTTCTAGTTCAGTTCTAGTTCTGTTCTAGTTCTGTTCTAGTTCAGTTCTAGTTCAGTTCTAATTCAGTTGTAGTTCAGTTGTAGTTCAGTTCTAGTTCAGTTCTAGTTCAGTTCTAGCTCCGTTCTAGTTCTGTTCTAGTTTTGTTTTAGTTCTGTTCTAGCTCCGTTCTAGTTCTGTTCTAGTTTTGTTCTAGTTCTGTTCTAGTTTTGTTTTAGTTCTGTTCTAGCTCCGTTCTAGTTCTGTTCTAGTTCTGTTCTAGTTCTTTTCTAGTTCTGTTCTAGTTTTGTTCTAGTTGTAGTTCAGTTCTAGTTCAGTTCTAGTTCAGTTCTAGTTCAGTTCTAGTTCAGTTCTAGTTCAGTTCTAGTTCAGTTCTAGTTCAGTTCTAGTTCAGTTCTAGTTCAGTTCTAGTTCAGTTCTAGTTCTGTTCTAGTTCAGTTCTAGTTCAGTTCTAGTTCCGTTCTAGTTCAGTTCTAATTCAGTTCTAGTTCAGTTTAGTTTTAGTTCAGTTCTATTTAAGTTCTAGTTCAGTTCTAGTTCAGTTTTAGTTCAGTTCCAGTTCAGTTCTAGTTCAGCTCTAGTTCAGATCTATTTCTATTCTAGCTTTGTTCTAATTCTGTTCTAGTTCCGTTCTAGTTCTTTTCTAGTTCTCTTCTAGTTCTGTTCTAGTTCTGTTCTAGTTCTGTTCTAGTTCTGTTCTAGTTCAGTTCTCGTTCTGTTCTAGTTCGATTATAGTTCATTTCTAGTTCTATTCTAGTACTTTTCTAGTTCAGTTCTTGATCAGTTCTAGTGTAGTTTTACTTCAGTTCTTTTCATCCCATAGAAGTTTCATGGACCTTTCCACCGTTCCATTATTTCAATTCGCTGTATGAGATTCTCTCGTCTTCTGTTTTCGGTCTTCGTTGCGTCGAATAAATTTCCCTTTCCTTTGTAGCAAGTGTTTATTTAATTGGCGATTATTCCCAATGGCCATGTGATGCAAAATGTTCAAAAATTTGCAATCGATGTTACAAATTTGAATTGAATAAAATCTTTATCATTGTTGTTGATTTCGACTTTATAAACTCTGAAAATATCATGAAAATTGAGATATTTTTTTTTTAGTTATTTCAATTTATTTTGTTTTTATCAATTTAAAAAACCATATTTTATCAATTTAAAGCAAAATTTTGTTAAAAAGAAAATAATTAAACTTGTAGGTATTTTAAAGCATTATTTTATGGCAACGTATGGTGTTCATTTTGTTTTTAAATTTATAAAAAGTAATAAAATTTAGTTAACATAATTTTTTTTAGATTCTTTTTTATAAATGGCAAATTTAGTTTTCGTTTCTTTAAAAATGCTATTAAACTAAAATTTAACTTTAAAAATTAAGAAAACTAACATTTACTAAATCTCTCTCTAACCTAAGTACCTTGAAATGGCAAAGTAAGGAAGATTTTCAAAAAATGTCTAAGAATTGAAAAAAAAAAAAATTTAAGATTTGTGTGTTTAAACAATAAAATTTAACTATGATGATTTGTTTAATTAATTAAACATTAAAAAAAGATAATTATGTAATAAAATAAGTGATAAGTTTAAAACTTTTATTAAGTTCTAAACTTAATAAAAAAACAAGAATTTGAAAGAAATTCAAAAAAATTAAGATTTAAAAGAAAATATAAAAAAGAATTTCAAAACGAATTGACAGTGAAACGACGAATTAGTTTATAGGTTAGTTTTTATAACAAATTATTTTATTGTTAAAATTTTGTTCATGTATAATGTATGAAAATTTGTAATTTTTTTTTGGAAATTGAATTGAAAAGTAACAGTTTTGTAAAATATTTAAGAATGACATATAATTATATAGGATTTTATTGTTTATAAATAAGGTTTTAGGTGTGTTTATTTTTTTTCTAAATTTAATAAAACATTGCAATTATTTTAGAAATTTTTATTTTGAATTTCAAATGAAAACATAATTTTGGATGTATTATAGAAGATATATACAGGCCTGTCACAGAATTTCATTCCGATCGAAAGTGGAATTATTTCCGTATTTTTGCTTCTTCTAAAAAAGAAAACGAAAAATTCTTTCGGAATGAAACCACTTTCAGTTTTTGAAGTGGAATTGATATTTGTATGTAGTTAACGCTTTTCTTAGTTTTAATAATAAGAACCTTTACTAAAAACATGGTTCTTGTTTTGATTAGCTAAACAGGAACAATTTTAAATGAAATCTATATAATTTTATTCATTTTTTGTCAATTTACGAAATAATTCGGAATTTGGAGAAGCTAAAACAAAAATGATCGGAATAATAATACGGAATTGAAACCATTCCGATCGGAATGTGTGACAGACCTGATAGTTTCCAATTCTTTGGAAATCAAGGTAAAAGGCTTAATGTTCTTGTTCTATATCTAAATCGATTGGTTCATCTGGTTTAGAACCTTGTCCAATGTATGTTTTACATTTTTAAAATATTTTCTAAAAAAACGAGAAAAGAAAAATTTTTTTAGCACGCAAGTTCCTGTAAAAAATGTACAAAATTTTTAAATATTTAATACTTTATTAATAACAAATTTGAATTTGAAAAAAAAATGTATAAAAATAAGTTAAAAAGTAGTTAAGAAATTATTTTAGGATTTACAAATAAATTGAAAAAGAAACGACACTTATAAGCAAATTAAAAAAAACAAGATTCAACCCAAATTTTTCAACTGGAATTTTTTAAAAAAGTCTGCTGTTTCTTCATAAATACCTTCAAATCCCTATTCTTCGATATCGTAAGAATATTTAGTCATTATATATTCCCAATTATAGAATTCCATGGCGATCAAAAGTATTTTTTTAACTTTTTAAAATGAAAATTTCTCAAAATTTTAAAAAAAGTCGAAACCCAGAGACCAAAGTTCATTTATAAACGATTGAGCTCCATTGAAACCGAATCTGTGCTACCCATCTCTTCGGGTTTTCGAGATATAGTGTCTTAAAGTTTGCACAAAATTCCATTTTTACGGCATATTTGAGACCTTAGAACAGAATGAAGACACCTTTGTTTATAAATTTTGTTATATTATCTGAAAGTCTAATCTGTCGATTTTATAATGAACTCTTTAAGCTATGTTATGTATTTTTAAAAAATACCTTTATTTTAGGCAAAAACTTCCGAGGTCGGTATCTCAAATAATGAAAAAGATATAATAGAGGTTAAACCCTTATGTTAAAGTCGAGAGATTGAACTTTCAGATGATATAACAAATTTTAAAAATATAGGTGTTTACACACTGTTCTAACGTCTCTAAAACGGCATATTTTCAAACTTAATGTCACGATATCGAAAACCTTATGTAATGCAGATCTGATTCTTTGGTCTCTGGTTTAAAAATTTGTTGGACTATGTTACTCTTAGACATATTCCAAAAGATATTTAACCATATAAGACAATTTTAAATGAATTTATTTTGGAAATTGAAATTTTTTAGGAAAATATTCCCTGAAGAATATTAGACAGATCCAAAAAGATCCCCGAGTATATATAGCAGTTTTAAAGGACATATTTATTAAATATTCCGTTTCAGAATACTAAGAGATTGTTCCTCAGCCTTCGAAGGGAAGAGTAGTTATTTTGTAAATTGAAACGTTTTGTAAAGAAACGCGTCCCTCGTCAGCAGATCCGAAAACGTACCATATGTATATAGCATTATAATGTAATAGATCAATATGTTTTATGTCTAAAGATATTGTATCCAAATGGAAAATTCAGTACCGCGGTACCCCCACGACATTTTCGGTACTTTTTCTAACTTATTATATTTTGATAAATAGTTCACATACTAATCAATAGACCAGTCTATAGTCTAATCTATAGACTATATAATCTTGTCTATAGTCTAGTTTTACAGTCCAGTCTATAGTCTAGTCGATAGTATAGTCAATAGTATAGTCTGTAGTCTAGTCTATAGTCTAGTCCACAGTCTAGTCTATAATTTAGTCTATAGCCTAGTCTATAGTCTAGTATATAACCTAGTCTCGATTCTATTCTATATGCTAGGCTATAATCTAGTCTATTGTCTTGCCTACAGTCTATAGTCTAGTATATAGTCTAATCTATAGTCTAGTCTATAATGTAGTATATAATCTTGGTCTTGTCTATAGCCTAGTCTATAGTCTAGTCTATAGTCTAATTTACAGTCCAATCTATGGACTAGTCGATAGTCTAGTCTATAGTCTAATCTATAGTCTAGTCTATAGTGTAATATATGGTCTAGTCTATAGTCTACTATAGTTTACAATCCAATCTATAGACTAGTCGATAGTCTAGTCTATAGTATAGTATGAAGTCTAGACTATAGTCTAGTCAACAGTCTAGTCTATAATTTAGTCTATAGCCTAGTCTATAGTATAGTCTATAACCTAGTCTATAATCTATTCTATATATTAGGCTATAATCTATTATATTGTCTAGTCTGTAGTCTATAGTCTAGTATATAGTCTAATCTATAGTCTAGTCTATAGTGTAGTATATAATCTTGTCTATTGTCTAGTCTATAGTTTAGTCTATAGTCTAGTCTATAATCTAGTTTACAGTTTAATCTATAGACTAGTCGATAGTCTAGTCTATAGTATAGTATGTAGTCTAGTTTATAGTCTAGTCAACAGTCTAGTCTATAATTTAGTCTATAGCCTAGTCTATAGTATAGTCTATAACCTAGTCTATAATATATTCTATATTCTAGGCTATAATCTTGTCTATTGTCTAGTCCGTAGTCTATAGTCTAGTCTGTATTCCAGTGAATAGTCTAGATTATAGACTAGAATATGTATTCTAGTTTATAATCTAGACTGTAGTCTAGTCTATAGTATAGTCTATCTATAGACTAGAGAGATTTATCTAGGGGTCTTTGAAGAAAAACTGTTTCAGAACCCCAGATCTACAATAGGTTACACTAGTTACTGTATCAATCTATAGTGATCTTTCAATGGTGGCTTTTTAAAATGTGATTAGTTCACTATTAAGCAATCAATGGTACTGATATATTGTGGACCGAAATTCCTGCAAAGTTTTCAATAACAAGTTTCTGAGTTGCAAAAAATTTTTAAAATCTTTATGGGAAAGTTTGCAGGAAACGTTCTTTTGTATTATCTCAACTGATATATTCGTTCAATTTCACAGGTTTTCATCCGATCGCTTCAGTAATCTACTTTTTTTAATGATTTTCATATATCATATATAGTTTGAGGAATCGGCAGTAATATTGTCTGATTCCTATACTTGATTTAACTTCTTATTAAGGAAATTATTTCAAAAATTTGTTAAAAACTTTACAGTCCTCATTTTTAAAAGATTCTTATAGTTCGTTCCGAATTATGTTAGTTCCTGTAAAAGATATTGTTATGGAATTATTTTTTTTTTAAGATTTTGTTTCTTCTTCGTCTACTTTTGGACAAATACTAAGAAATAACTTTTAATTTGTAATTTTTTAAAAAAGTGAGGTTATAATTTCTTTCAGAAGTATTTGTAAAGAGAATTTTTTAAATCAATTCCAAATTTCCATAATTTTCTTGATTTTAATAAAGAAAGACTTAAACTATATTAAAGAAAGAAACAAAAAATACATAATTTTTGAAAGACATAAGGGAACATTTTAACAAAAAAGAATTTAAATTACAATTATTTAAAAAATCTTAAAAATATAAAAAAAAAACTTACAAAATATTCAATAAATAAAAATATTTAAAAATTAAAAAAAAAAAACAACATTTAACATAAAAATATAATAACAATTAATTAAAAAACACAAAAGAAGCAATTGACCAAAAAAAATCACAATTTTTAATGTAAAGTCCAGGGTTAAAGGTTAAATTATGAAAAATGTTTGAAAATTTTATAAAAAGAAAATGAACAGTGAAAAAAAAATTACAAATTATAAATGTTTAAATGTGCTTTAAATTAATGTGCTTCATTAACAAATTTATTTTATTTAATATATATTATACACAAACAAAATTTACATAAAAAATTAACAATTAAAATTAAGAAATAATATTTAATATTAAAAAAAATAAAAAATAAAATTATTATTAAAAAATTGGAAAGTTAAGAAAGAACAAGATCTGCCCTCCAAAAGTTAATTTGTTTTAAAGAAAATAAATTGTTTAAAAAATAAAATACAAAATAAAGTTTATAAGGAAGTTGTAAAATGAAAAATTTTAAACAAAATTTCAAATAATTTTTTAAAAATTTTTTATATAAAAGATACAAAAAATATGGAAATATGTTGAAAGTTAAAAGGATTTGAACCTGGGGTCTAACAGAGGAAAAACAAATTTAAATCTTTCCTTAATGTTTAACTCAATCAGGTTCGAATCCTATGGTCCACAGAGACATTTTTATTTAATTTATTTTTTATAAAAATTTTTTATATAAAATTTATTTGAAATTTAATTTCTTAATAACAACTTCCTGTAAAATTAAACCATAAGCCAGTCTTAAGCTTTAGCTTAAAATTTCAGAATAAAAACTATACCAAACAAAGGTTTCTGAAATCCAACATCAAACTAATACAATTTATAAAAAAAAAAACTACAAAATACAAACAAAAAAATACATTTGGAAAATAAACTACCTCAAAACATACAAAAATAAAAAATAATAATAAAAAACAAGGAAATTATTTATTAAAAACAAAAAAAAATTAAAATTATTTTTGTAAATATTTTAATTGGTGATAATTTTGTTGATTTTTTTTTAACAAAAACTAATAAAAAAATCAATAAAACTAAAACAAACATGCAAGAAATATTCTACAAATAAAACAAAAAGTAAAAAAAGTAAATATAAAAACTTTTTTAAATTTATTTTTGAATAAACTAAAAAAGTTTTCAAATAATTAAAAACAAAAAAAAAAATAAATGTTTTTTATTTTTCTTCAAATTTTCAAATGACCGAAAAACATTAAAAATTTTTACATACTGTGTTGAAAAGAAAATTATAAATTTTTTTAAATAATTTTAAGATTTAACAATTAAGCAACAAAAAAAAAATAATTTATCCAAAAACTACACTTACACAAGACACACAATTTATGTATAAAAACAAATATTTAAAAATATATACAGAAAAAAAAGAGTTTCATTGTAAAAAAAAAAAACTACTTTCAAATTATATATAAAATAATATTAAAAAAAAAACAAGAAAATAATAATAAAACAGAATAAAAACTGGGAATAAAAAAAGAAAAAAAAAAAAAAATTGAGTTTTTACTTCAGTTAAAAAAAATAATTAGTTACATGGCTAGTGAAAAGGTATATAGTTTATTACATGTGTCGTTTTCAACTACGACAACAGGCTACTCCATAGACTAGACAATAGACTAGTCTATAGACTAGATAACAGACTAATCTATGGACTAGACAACAGACTAGACAACAGACTAGTCTACAGACTAGACAACGGAGTAGACAACAGACTAGTCTGTAGACTAGACAACATACTAGTCTATAGACTAGACTACAGACTAGTATATAGACTAGACAACATATTAGTCCATAGACTAGACAACAGACTAGCCAACAGATTAGTCGGTAACATAGACAACAGAATAGTCTATAGACTAGACTACAGGCTAGTCTATCTAGTAAACAATAGACTAGTCTATAACAGAGTAGTATACAGACTAGACAACAGACTACCTCTTAGACTAGACATCATACTAGTCTATAGACCAGACAATCGACTAGTCTATTGAATAGACAACACTCTAGTCTATAAACTAAAAAACATAATAGTCTATATAATAGACAGCATATTAGTCTAAAGATTAGACAACAGACTAGTCTATAAACAAGTCTATTGACTAGACAACAGACTAGTCTACAGACTAGACAACAGACTAGCATATAGAGTAGACAACAGACTAGTCTATAGAGTAGACAACAGACTAGTCTATAGACTAGACAACAAACTACTCTATAGACTAGACAACAGACTAGTCTACAGACTAGACAACAGACTAGTCTACAGACTAGACAGCAGACTAGGGTATATACTAGACAACAGACTAGTCTATAGACAGCATACTAGTCTATAGACTAGCCAATAGACAACAGACTAGTTTATAGACAAGACAACAGACCAGTCTATATACTATATAACAGACTAGTCTATAGCCTAGGCAACAGACTAGTCTATGTACATGACAATAGACTATTCTATGTACTAGGCAGATAAGTCTATAACAGACAAGTCTATACACTATAGACAGACTTGTTAACAGACTAGTCTATAGACTATAGACTAGACAAAAGACTAGTCCAGAGACTAGACAGCAAACTGACCAATAGACTAGACAGCAGACTAATCTATAGACTACTCAATAGATTAGTCTATAGACTAGACAACAAACTAGACTATAGACTAGGCAACCGTCTAGTCTATTGACTAGGCAATAGACTAGTCTATTGACTAGACAACAGACTAGTTTATAGAATAGACAACCGACTAGTCTATAGAATAGAGAACATACTAGTCTATAGACTAGACAATATATTAGTTTATAGACTAGACAATAGACTAGTCTATAGAATGGACAACAGACCAATCGATAGACTAGACAACAGACTAGTCTATAGAATGGACAACAGACTAGCCTATAGAATAGAAAACAGACCAGTTGATAGACAACACAACATACTAGTCTATAGACTGTCGTATGGATCAGACAATAAACTAGTATATAGGCTAGACAACAGACTAGTCTATAGGCTAGACAACAGACTAGTATATAAGCTAGACAACAGCCTAGTCTATAGGCTAGACGACAGACTAGTCTATAGGATAGGCAACAGACTAGTATATAGGCTAAACAACAGACTATTATATAGGCTGGACAACAGACTAGTCTATAGGCTAGACAACAGACTTGTCTATAGACTGGACAACAGACTAGTCTATAGGCTGGACAGAAGACTATGTCTAAGTATAGGCTGGACAACAGATTAGTCTATAGGCTGGACAACAGAATAGTCTATAGGTTAGACAACAGACTAGTCTAGAGGCTAGACAACAGACTGGTCTATAGGCTAGACAGCATATTTGTTGTCAGAGTTTATAGCTAGTTAAATTCATTATTTTATTAGTTTAAATGCTTTAAAAAAACCTCCATAATATTTCACCTCAATTTTTCTTGTTTAAAATTAAATATATTCAAATGAAATGACAAGATCCCCCACACCTCTAGTAAAGCTACGAAACAACAATACTCATCTGGTAACACTTGACATGCGCATTCACCCTTAACTAACAAAAAATACAACTCTTCTTTGTCAACAACATACAACTCTGTTTTTAGTCACCACCAAGAAATTTATTCACCAGTCTGGTGTTTTGTTAATAAAATTCACCTTTTTTACTTTTGTATCTTATAATTCCTATAATCTTTTTTCTTAAAATGTTTGTATAAATAGTAGATTCAAATGGTTACATTTGTTCTTGCTTCGGCAGAACATATACTAAAATTGGAACGATACAGAGAAGATTAGCATGGCCCCTGCGCAAGGATGACACGCAAAATCGTGAAGCGTTCCACATTTTTTTGTCAAAATCAAGCTGGACAATGTAATTAAAAAAGAAAATTGAAAAGTCATAAAGTTTAATAATTTTAGTGATAAGAGGAATATTTGAACAAATCTTTCTAATAATTAAATATTTTAAAGTTCAATATTTTATAAATTTATTAAATTTTATCAATTATGTAAATTAAATAAAATATTAAAAAAATCTTTAGTTTGACTAGAAAATTCTTACAAAAATAATTGTAACAAAAGATCTATAAATGTTGCTCACTTCCATATTATTTTCAGAAGGGTAGTATAGGTAGCAAATCTCTTCTTTTACTCAGGTAGCGATAACAATAACAAAAACCCTTATAAGTTGATGTTTCTAACATATAGTATTTGTGTTTTAATAATTCCCATTTTCTTTTTTCTTAAAAAGTACGTTTAAATAGTTTATTAAAGTATTGAACCTTGTTCTTGCTTCGGCAGAACATATACTAAAATTGGAACGATACAGAGAAGATTAGCATGGCCCCTGCGCAAGGATGACACGCAAAATCGTGAAGCGTTCCACATTTTTTTGTTGAAATTTTCTTAACTTCTTAAATAAATCTATTGATTAAGTTTTAATAAATAAAATAAAATTTGTAAAGTTTAACCTAAGCTCTGAACTGAATACAGGCAACTCCCGGCATAACGAATGATATAATGTCAGGACCTTTCATTAAATCGAAAAATTCGTTATATCGGAGGGTATTATGCGTTTGTGCTGATGTTTTATCAGAATCACTTTTTAAGTCGATTTTAATATTCTCCTGACCCTGAGTAGCCAGTATTTTGTATACCCAAGGCGTTTTCTGGTCTTGGTTAAGGGGTTTTTAAACTAGATCTTAAAGGCGAGCGTGTAATAGATTCTACAGTGGATTCATTGGAAACATTAGGGATCATGGTGCTCATAGAGGCCTCTGAGGCTCGGTCACAGAAATGCCTTTATAAGAGAAAAATTTCATTCTTTCTTACCATTTTTATTTCTTGGTTCTTCAAAGCCTGGATTATTTATCGTTGAGACTGATGAACGTGAGGCAGCATCTGATGGGATCACCACCAGCTTTTTAAACATTGTATAAAGCCAATACAAATACATAGATATATACTTAACATATGTAATAACAATAATCCAAGATCTGAAACAATTCCACTTCAGTTTTAGATCGATTCCCTTCAGTTTGGGTTCTGTTATGGTTCTGTTCTTTTCTTGAATTTTGATGAAATATTGGTCCCAGGTCCATTCTGAGTCAATTTTTGGATTCAGCATGGGATTTTACCAGAAAGGTGAATTTCCAACCAGATTCGGCCAGTAGTTTATGTGTTTGAAGCAAAAATAAAAAAAAAAAATCAGAAATTTTGAATAATGTTGGACCTAGGTCCCATACTGCAACAAAATTTCAAATTTATTTTTTTGTTTGCTTTAATCTCGTAAACTACTGGCCGAATATGGCTGGAAACTCACCTTTCTGGTGAATTCCCATGCTGAATCTGAAAATGGACTCAGAATTGACCTAGGTCTATTGCTTCATCAAAATTCCCGAAAATTTTTTATTTTGAACAATTTGTGTTGTTATTTCGGCATCTTAAGGCCGAGGGAAACTGAAATTTGTCATTTAAGACTAAAATCTATGCTGGATCCAAAAATGGTTTCAGAATTGTGCTAGGTACAATATTTCATAAAAATTTCAGAGCAGAAATTGTGAACCAAATATCCCACGAAATTTCATTTCACATCAAGTTTTTTCTAATATGTGAGGTTCTTGTCTTGGCTAGTAAAATTTTCAATAGTCAAGACAAGAACCCCACAAATGTAGAGAAAATTTTAATGACTGTTGGACCTAGAACCAAAAAAGTACAACAAAATCTCTTAAACTACTGGCAGAATTAAGCTTGAAAGTGACCTTTCAGTTAAAGAACCACTCTGAATCCAAAAATGGACTCTGAAGAAACCTAAGACCTATAATTTAATCAAAATTTCCGATATTGTGTCCGAAAGTGTATAGAAAGTGGTCATTGTGGTATCTAATGTAGTGTTTTTACACCCTACATATAAACTTACCTCTGAATGTTCCATTTTATCCATTTTATTACCTATCTCGATGTGAAATTTGAAGTAGATAATCACAATAGTACAAAAGTTGTAACACTTAAAGTTTAACAGTTGGGAGCGTTTTATATTTGAAAGTGTCTGCAAAGAACTGTTTTACCAATATGCCTATAACATCCAAAATCTGAAAAATATTTGTGTAAAATTTTCAGGCTCCAATAGAATGGAATATGAGCTATCAGCTAATGTTAAAATTTTTCACCCGAATCAACGAAAAGTTTTAAAATTTCAAAGCTTTACTTGAAAAACGCTTATAACCGAAGCGTTAATACTCAAGGTACAATTTTAGTTATACAGTATTAAAGTTCATTTTGTAAACTAGTTCCTTGTGAAATTTCATTTCAATTTGGTTGAAAAATAAAGAAGTTATGGGTTAAAATGTGTAGATATTCAAATTTTCAAAAAATTGGCAAAACTTGAACGTTCAATTTTTCATGAATTAATAGGTGAACAGAACATCATAGAAAGCAAATGGTTTAAGAACTATTTTACAAATTTGCTTATAACTTTTGAAGTATAAGTAATATTAAAGCAATATTGGTTTCATATAAAAGCTGGAAATTTGAGCTTTCTAATGCCAAGAAAATTTTCCGCCCACTGCCACGCCCACTTAATTTAATTAAGATTTTAAGTTTAAAGACGGCTAGACGACTCAGGAGGTAATAAATTTTCCGATTTTATCTTTTGTCATCTTATAGTTCATTTCATTTTATATATTGGAGCAAAAATTTGACCTGATAGTCCCAGTAATAGAGTAGTTATAACACTATAACCATAACAGGTTTAACATTATGGACAAAGGAATGTTTTGCTTATTTAGTTATAACATTTTTCCGTGGGTAGACTGCAAGTCCCTCTTGGTCTGTAGATCTTTAAGAAATCATTCCACAAAAAGAAAACACTCCTTCATTTAAGTTTGTTTTTTTTTTATTATTTAGTTTTAACATAAATATAGTTCAATTTGTTTTCAAATATTTATAAAATTTTACAAAAAAGAAAAACATACAAGATTACAAAAACTAAAATTTAAATAAAAAAGTTTAGAGAACATTTAACATACATATACTTTGAGCTTTGAACAGTACTTAAGATAAAATAAATACAACTCAAATAAATTACCCAAAAAATTAAGCAACATTTCTTTTAAATCATAAAAAAACTAATAAAAATTCTAAGAGTATAAAAAGAGATAGAGAGCTTTAGTTTATCTTTTGTATCCAAAAATAAAAATTATATTACGAGATTACTAATATAGAGATTAATTTTTTATTCCGAATAACATTTACTCATGTTTATGCTCAGGCTGTAAATCAAACCAAGTGTTAAGACCTTCCTCTGAGATTTCTGGTTCATTAAGGGGAATTTTGAGCTGTGAAGAAAGAAGCAAAATTAATAAATTAATAAAGGATGATAAGTACATAAAACAAGAGTACTAAAAATAGTACACAAAAATAGCACAAGAGAACTAGTTTGGCTTTAAGGCATTTAACCCACAAGTACCTTTAAGTAGGTATGAAATTGTAACCAGAATATGTATGTACATAATCTACATATTGTATGTTAAATGTGTGTTTTATCATTTCTCTCAAATAAGGGTGTTTTTATAACTTAGATCTTTGTAAAGACTATTTACATTTTCTATTTTCTACCTAGTTTCTATTTGGTTTTGAAACCAAAGTACAATTTAGTTTTATAATTCCCATATTCTTTTTCCTTAAAATGTACGTACAAATAGTAGCTTTAAGTAGAGTACCTTGTTCTTGCTCCGGCAGAACATATACTAAAATTGGAACGATACAGAGAAGATTAGCATGGCCCCTGCGCAAGGATGACACGCAAAATCGTGAAGCGTTCCACATTTTTTTGTGAAATAGAATTCAAAGACTTTGTAATAAAAATTGGATTTTTTTTGAAAGGATTTAGAAATTTGTTAAGCGAAAGAAGACGGTTGAATAGAGTTTAATATAGACCCGTTAAAATTTTACCTAGATCCTCGTCTTATAGATATTATTGTTATCAATTTTAAATAGTTCTTATTTAAAGTAAACTGATTTTAAACTAACTAACTAACTAACTAACTAACTAACTAACTAACTAACTAACTAACTAACTAACTAACTAACTAACTAACTTAACTAACTAACTAACTAACTAACTAACTAACTAACTAACTAACTAACTAACTAACTAACTAACTAACTAACTAACTAACTAACTAACTAACTACTAACTAACTAACTACTAACTAACTAACTAACTAACTAACTAACTAACTAACGAACTACTAACTAACTAACTAACTAACTAACTAACTAACTAACTAACTAACTAACTAACTAACTAACTAACTAACTAACTAACTAACTAACTAACTAACTAACTAACTAACTAACTAACTAACTAACTAACTAACTAACTAACTAACTAACTAACTAACTAACTA